>NW_028152219.1:245000-542500 GCF_964638095.1 Poromitra crassiceps | reverse complement strand
TTCCTGTTTTTGGCCTTCAAAATAAAAGAAAATGACCAAAACAGGAAGTAGAATTTCCCTTGCTCGGATCAAGCTAAAAAGTAGTTATTCAAGTTCCCCGTAATATTCCCAGTCGTTAGAGTGGTTACTTGGCTATAAAAAAAAAAAAAATTTCAAAAAAAAAAAAAAAAAAAAAAAAAAAAAAAAAAATTAAAATAGTTAGCAAAAAAACCACTTCCTGTTTTTGGCCTTCAAAATAAAAGAAAATGACCAAAACAGGAAGTAGAATTTCCCTTGCTCGGATCAAGCTAAAAAGTAGTTATTCAAGTTCCCCGTAATATTCCCAGTCGTTAGAGTGGTTACTTGGCTATGAAAAAAACAAAAAATTTCAAAATAAAATTAAAAAAAAAAAAAAAAAAAAAAAAAACGCGTTTGGGCCATTTTGGGCCATTTCCCTTGCTTTTTGGCCAAAATGAAGTCGTTTTTCGAGCTCCTCGCCAAAAATGGAGTCCTTAGAGTACCTACATGGCTATAAATTTTTTTTGAAAAAAAACAAAAAAAAAACAAAAAAAACACAAAGTACTTCAAAACTCCCAAATCGCATGAAACGTGCTCCTAACACAACCCCACAAAAAAACACTCAAAACCCTAACCACCCAAACACTTGGTAAAATTTCAACACTTTTCAAAAAAAAAAAAAAAAAAAAAAACACAAGTACTTTTCCCATACAAAAAAAAAAAAAAGTCTCTTAGCCGTTTCACCAAACGACTCCAATCGACCCAATTCATGCTCATATGACACCCCCCCAACAACCCTCCCTCAAAACAGCCTAGGGTTGGCCAAAATGCCATGTTCAAAGCCTATTTACACCCACTTCCGGTCACTTCCGGCGGAAGCCCCGCCCATATTCGGGACCAGCGCATAAAACTACATAAGACTACATGTCTAACTTCCTAACCCTAGTTCCAACTTAGCCCTTCACAATGGGTCAACGGTCTACAACCCTAACAACCTAGTGCAAATTTCAGCTAGGGTTGTCAATTAACTCCCCTGGACCACCTGGAGCTATAATTTCAATTGGAGCATGTAGCCCTCCTATAGGAGAGCAGATCCTGAGAAAAGATTAGCACAAGTCCCCTCCCCCTAGGCAGGGGGGCGGTCCAATCGTTTAAAAATGTTGAAACTAGGGGTGCTAATAACTCCTAAAGTAAAAGGACTAGAAGGCTGTCCTTTCTTGGGGGAACTCCTCTCACACCCCTCTTCCCGCCCACAAAAAATGGGAGGTCAAAACGGAACTTAAAAACCGGAAGTCGCGTTTCGGCCATTTCCCTTGCTTTTTGGCCAAAATGAACTCGGTTTTCGGGCTCCTCGCCAAAAATGGAGTCCTTAGAGTACCTACATGGCTATAAAAAAAAAAAAAAAAAAATTTGAAAAAAAAAAAAAAAAAAAAAAAAAAAAATCAAACCTGAATAACTCCTAGGGGAAGTCACTTAAAATTCTAATTTTTTTTGTGGGAACTCCTCTCACACTCCTCTTTCAGCCCACAAAAAATGGGAGGTCAAAACGGAACTTTTTTTCTTTACAAAAAAAATGTCGTATCTTTATATTCACTAAAATTCAGTAATTGAAGCTACAACCAAAATGACGGTTTGAGCATGTACTAGGGGTTGTCAACATACACTGTAGCCAAAATTTCGGCTCAAGGTTGAGTGGAACTGTGTCAAATTGACAAAAAGAGATGTCAATTTTGCTGGATTTCGTAATTTCGTGCGTTTTTTTTTTTTTTTCAACTCTGCGGGACCACAGCTCGCTCAGCGTAGCTCCGATTAGCCTACCCTTTGCTGAGAGTAGGCTTTAGACTGTCTCCTACGTGTCCAGCAACTTTGAAAGGGCTAGCTTCAATTACTGATTTTTACTGAATTGTTGCATCCGACATCCGTCTTTTTTTTTTTTTTTCCAAAAAACCAAAGTTATTCCAAATGACACCAAACTCGTTCAGGCGTATCTTCTCATCATGATGAAGAATCCCTGTAAATTTGGTGTCATTTTTTTTTTTTTTTTTGACCAAAGTTTTTCCAAATGACACCAAACTCGTTCAGGCGTATCTTCTCATCATGATGAAGAATCCCTGTAACTTTGGTGTCATTTGGAGCACTCCTAAAATTTGCCGAAACTCGGATCCAGGTAAAACCTATTTTTTCGGGCTCCTCGCCAAAAATGGAGTCCTTAGAGTACCTACATGGCTATAAAAAAAAAAAAAAAAATTTAATGAAAAAAAAAAACAAAAAAACACAAGTACTTTTCCTATGTAAAAAACAACCCTAAAAACAACTTTCAACCCTAGTACCATTCGACTCCAAATGACCTGAAACGCACTCCTATCACATCCCCTGAGGAAGGATTTTGGCTCAAACACTTAGTAAAATTTCAACACTTTTTTTTTTTTTTTTAAACGGCCATATCTCCGGAACCGGAAGTCGTACCCAAAAATAAACTTGATATTCGTGCTCAGCGACCAAAACTACGTCATATAGGATGTGTTTGGTGAAAAAAAAACATGTTTGAATTTTTATTTTTTTTATTTTTTATTATTTTAAAACGGCCATAGCTCCGCCCCTGAAGGTCGTACACAATTTATAAAATGTGCGTTGGAAAGCCCATAGTCGATTTAGGGGGGGTAGCCGGCAGGATTAAGCTATGGATAGCAGTTCACTTTTCACTTTTACATTGAAAACTTTTTCAAATAATGTTTACGCCCACTTCCGGTGGGCGTGGCCACTTCATCTTTTAATACATCATGTATTTCCATCACACCTACTCTCAATAAAATACTCAGAGTTATGGATAGCTGATTTTGGCGGGAAGTTTGACGAAAGCGTTGGGCAACGTACCCTATATCCTAACCCTAACCCTAACCCTAACCCTAACCCTAACCCTAACCCTAACCCTAACCCTAACCCTAACCCTAACCCTAACCCTAACCCTAACCCTAACCCTAACCCTAACCCTAACCCTAACCCTAACCCTAACCCTAACCCTAACCCTAACCCTAACCCTAACCCTAACCCTAACCCTAACCCTAACCCTAACCCTAACCCTAACCCTAACCCTAACCCTAACCCTAACCCTAACCCTAACCCTAACCCTAACCCTAACCCTAACCCTAACCCTAACCCTCCTCCCTACCCTAACCCTAACCCTAACCCTAACCCTAACCCTAACCCTAACCCTAACCCTAACCCTAACCCTAACCCTAACCCTAACCCTAACCCTAACCCTAACCCTAAAAAACCACTTCCTGTTTTTGGCCTTCAAAATAAAAGAAAATGACCAAAACAGGAAGTAGAATTTCCCTTGCTCGGATCAAGCTAAAAAGTAGTTATTCAAGTTCCCCGTAATATTCCCAGTCGTTAGAGTGGTTACTTGGCTATGAAAAAAATAAAAAATTTCAAAATAAAAAAAAAAAAAAAAAAAAAAAAAAAAAGTTAAAATAGTTAGCAAAAAAACCACTTCCTGTTTTTGGCCTTCAAAATAAAAGAAAATGACCAAAACAGGAAGTAGAATTTCCCTTGCTCGGATCAAGCTAAAAAGTAGTTATTCAAGTTCCCCGTAATATTCCCAGTCGTTAGAGTGGTTACTTGGCTATGAAAAAAACAAAAAATTTCAAAATAAAATTAAAAAAAAAAAAAAAAAAAAAAAAAAAAACGCGTTTGGGCCATTTTGGGCCATTTCCCTTGCTTTTTGGCCAAAATGAAGTCGTTTTTCGAGCTCCTCGCCAAAAATGGAGTCCTTAGAGTACCTACATGGCTATAATTTTTTTTTGAAAAAAAACAAACAAAAAAAAAAAAAAAACACAAAGTACTTCAAAACTCCCAAATCGCATGAAACGTGCTCCTAACACAACCCCACAAAAAAACACTCAAAACCCTAACCACCCAAACACTTGGTAAAATTTCAACACTTTTCAAAAAAAAAAAAAAAAAAAAAAAACACAAGTACTTTTCCCATACAAAAAAAAAAAAAAAGTCTCTTAGCCGTTTCACCAAACGACTCCAATCAACCCAATTCATGCTCATATGACACCCCCCCAACAACCCTCCCTCAAAACAGCCTAGGGTTGGCCAAAATGCCATGTTCAAAGCCTATTTACACCCACTTCCGGTCACTTCCGGCGGAAGCCCCGCCCATATTCGGGACCAGCGCATAAAACTACATAAGACTACATGTCTAACTTCCTAACCCTAGTTCCAACTTAGCCCTTCACAATGGGTCAACGGTCTACAACCCTAACAACCTAGTGCAAATTTCAGCTAGGGTTGTCAATTAACTCCCCTGGACCACCTGGAGCTATAATTTCAATTGGAGCATGTAGCCCTCCTATAGGAGAGCAGATCCTGAGAAAAGATTAGCACAAGTCCCCTCCCCCTAGGCAGGGGGGCGGTCCAATCGTTTAAAAATGTTGAAACTAGGGGTGCTAATAACTCCTAAAGTAAAAGGACTAGAAGGCTGTCCTTTCTTGGGGGAACTCCTCTCACACCCCTCTTCCCGCCCACAAAAAATGGGAGGTCAAAACGGAACTTAAAAACCGGAAGTCGCGTTTCGGCCATTTCCCTTGCTTTTTGGCCAAAATGAACTCGGTTTTCGGGCTCCTCGCCAAAAATGGAGTCCTTAGAGTACCTACATGGCTATAAAAAAAAAAAAAAAAAAAATTGCAAAAAAAAAAAAAAAAAAAAAAAAAAAAAATCAAACCTGAATAACTCCTAGGGGAAGTCACTTAAACTTCTAATTCTTTTTGTGGGAACTCCTCTCACACTCCTCTTTCAGCCCACAAAAAATGGGAGGTCAAAACGGAACTTTTTTTCTTTACAAAAAAAATGTTGTATCTTTATATTCACTAAAATTCAGTAATTGAAGCTACAACCAAAATGACGGTTTGAGCATGTACTAGGGGTTGTCAACATACACTGTAGCCAAAATTTCGGCTCAAGGTTGAGTGGAACTGTGTCAAATTGACAAAAAGAGATGTCAATTTTGCTGGATTTCGTAATTTCGTGCGTTTTTTTTTTTTTTTCAACTCTGCGGGACCACAGCTCGCTCAGCGTAGCTCCGATTAGCCTACCCTTTGCTGAGAGTAGGCTTTAGACTGTCTCCTACGTGTCCAGCAACTTTGAAAGGGCTAGCTTCAATTACTGATTTTTAGTGAATTGTTGCATCCGACATCCGTCTTTTTTTTTTTTTTCCAAAAAACCAAAGTTATTCCAAATGACACCAAACTCGTTCAGGCGTATCTTCTCATCATGATGAAGAATCCCTGTAACTTTGGTGTCTTTTTTTTTTTTTTTTTTGACCAAAGTTTTTCCAAATGACACCAAACTCGTTCAGGCGTATCTTCTCATCATGATGAAGCTTCCCTGTAACTTTGGTGTCATTTGGAGCACTCCTAAAATTTGCCAAAATTCGGATCCAGGTAAAACCTATTTTTTCGGGCTCCTCGCCAAAAATGGAGTCTGTAGAGTACCTACATGGCTATACTTAATTTTCCCACCAAAAAAAAAAAAAAAAAAAAAAAAAAAAAAAACATAAGTACTTTTCCTATGTAAAAAAAAAAAAGTACTTCCGGCGATAGTACCATTCGACTCCAAATGACCTGAAACGCACTCCTATCACATCCCCTGAGGAAGGATTTTGGCTGAAACACTTAGTAAAAAAAACTAGGGTTTCACTAGGGTTTACATATCAAACTTCCGGTGGGCGTGGCCTAACCAAAGTAGGGGGGATCTGTAGCCACGCCCCCAAGGAGTTCGAATGTGCAAAAAAATAGGCTCCGCCCCCTTTCCCTGGCTTCCGGCGGGGGGGGGTGGAGCCAAAAAAGGGTAACTCCGCCCCCGAAGGTCGTAGAGCCTCGGGGGTGTGGTTTTAGTGGGGTACCTCGATCTCCTAAGTTTGGTAGGGTACTTTGCTAAAGTGGGAGGAGCTACTTTTTTTTATTTGCATAACTCGCATATATTTGCATAAATTAGGTTTAACATGGGAAAGATAGGGATCGTACGCGTACGATCGTGGCTCAGATCTCCTACCCTAACCCTAACCCTAACCCTAACCCTACCTAACCCTAACCCTAACCCTAACCCTAACCCTAACCCAACCCTAACCCTAACCCTAACCCTAACCCTAACCCTAACCCTAACCCTAACCCTAACCCTAACCCTAACCCTAACCCTAACCCTAACCCTAACCCTAACCCTAACCCTAACCCTAACCCTAACCCTAACCCTAACCCTAACCCTAACCCTAACCCTAACCCTAACCCTAACCCTAACCCTAACCCTAACCCTAACCCTAACCCTAACCCTAACCCTAACCCTAACCCTAACCCTAACCCTAACCCTAACCCTAACCCTAACCCTAACCCTAACCCTAACCCTAACCCTAACCCTAACCCTAACCCTAACCCTAACCCTAACCCTAACCCTAACCCTAACCCTAACCCTAACCCTAACCCTAACCCTAACCCTAACCCTAACCCTAACCCTAACCCTAACCCTAACCCTAAGTCCACAGGACTCTATTAAAACAAACAACACAAGCTGTTACAGCAACACAAACGTACTTCCCCAATGCTACGATCTGGGTACCCCTGATAAATTACTCAAGGAACCTACCAGAAACAGAACAAGTAATTCTAAATGAACTGAATGATATTATCAGGGAGAATTTCAGATTAATACCTCCACTCCCATCGGCCTCTTTCTTAACTGAATCAGATGACATACACTGGACCACCAGCACAGCAAAATCTATGCTAGATCATTGGTCCCAGCAGATAAACTAAGAGACCCCAAAAGCCTACGCTCACATGAGGGGTCTAAGAACGCAAGAATGTACCCTAAAGGCCTCAACAGAGGATGTAATATTCCATAAAGACCTTAACAGAGGGTGGGGTCACCTGATCTCTTAGGCGGTAGCAGAATGGCCCATGCACTAGTGTCCTGGTTTGAACCAGGATGCACAACTTCCCCCAAACCTAACCCTAACCCTAACCCTAACCTAACCCTAACCCTAACCCTAACCGCTAACGCTAACGCTAACTAACCCCATCCTACCACAAATACACACCTTAACCCCTCCAATTCACGTTTAAATTCGATCTTGGCCCTAAACTTAAAGAAATTTAGCTTAGCATTAGCTTAGCATAAAAAAAAAAAAAAAAAAAGTTGCTAGCATGTTAGCTTAGCATAAAAAAGAAGTTGCTAGCATGTTAGCTTAGCATTAGCTTAGCATAAAAAAAAAAAGTTGCTAGCATGTTAGCTTAGCATTAGCTTAGCATTAGCTAAAAAAAAAAAAAAAAAAAAAAAAAAAAAAAAGTTAAAATAGTTAGCAAAAAAACCACTTCCTGTTTTTGGCCTTCAAAATAAAAGAAAATGACCAAAACAGGAAGTAGAATTTCCCTTGCTCGGATCAAGCTAAAAAGTAGTTATTCAAGTTCCCCGTAATATTCCCAGTCGTTAGAGTGGTTACTTGGCTATAAAAAAAAAAAAAATTTCAAAAAAAAAAAAAAAAAAAAAAAAGTTAAAATAGTTAGCAAAAAAACCACTTCCTGTTTTTGGCCATCAAAATAAAAGAAAATGACCAAAACAGGAAGTAGAATTTCCCTTGCTCGGATCAAGCTAAAAAGTAGTTATTCAAGTTCCCCGTAATATTCCCAGTCGTTAGAGTGGTTACTTGGCTATGAAAAAAACAAAAAATTTCAAAATAAAATTAAAAAAAAAAAAAAAAAAAAAAAAAAAACGCGTTTGGGCCATTTTGGGCCATTTCCCTTGCTTTTTGGCCAAAATGAAGTCGTTTTTCGAGCTCCTCGCCAAAAATGGAGTCCTTAGAGTACCTACATGGCTATAATCTTTTTTTTGAAAAAAAACAAAAAAAAAAAAAAAAAAAACACAAAGTACTTCAAAACTCCCAAATCGCATGAAACGTGCTCCTAACACAACCCCACAAAAAAACACTCAAAACCCTAACCACCCAAACACTTGGTAAAATTTCAACACTTTTCAAAAAAAAAAAAAAAAAAAAAACACAAGTACTTTTCCCATACAAAAAAAAAAAAAAAGTCTCTTAGCCGTTTCACCAAACGACTCCAATCAACCCAATTCATGCTCATATGACACCCCCCCAACAACCCTCCCTCAAAACAGCCTAGGGTTGGCCAAAATGCCATGTTCAAAGCCTATTTACACCCACTTCCGGTCACTTCCGGCGGAAGCCCCGCCCATATTCGGGACCAGCGCATAAAACTACATAAGACTACATGTCTAACTTCCTAACCCTAGTTCCAACTTAGCCCTTCACAATGGGTCAACGGTCTACAACCCTAACAACCTAGTGCAAATTTCAGCTAGGGTTGTCAATTAACTCCCCTGGACCACCTGGAGCTATAATTTCAATTGGAGCATGTAGCCCTCCTATAGGAGAGCAGATCCTGAGAAAAGATTAGCACAAGTCCCCTCCCCCTAGGCAGGGGGGCGGTCCAATCGTTTAAAAATGTTGAAACTAGGGGTGCTAATAACTCCTAAAGTAAAAGGACTAGAAGGCTGTCCTTTCTTGGGGGAACTCCTCTCACACCCCTCTTCCCGCCCACAAAAAATGGGAGGTCAAAACGCCCCCTAAAAATCGGAAGTCGCGTTTCGGCCATTTCCCTTGCTTTTTGGCCGTTTTTTGGCCGTTTTTCGGGCTCCTCGCCAAAAATGGAGTCCTTAGAGTACCTACATGGCTATAAAAAAAAAAAAAAAAATTTGAAAAAAAAAAAAAAAAAAAAAAAAAAAAAAATCAAACCTGAATAACTCCTAGGGGAAGTCACTTAAAATTCTAATTTTTTTTGTGGGAACTCCTCTCACACTCCTCTTTCAGCCCACAAAAAATGGGAGGTCAAAACGGAACTTTTTTTCTTTACAAAAAAAATGTCGTATCTTTATATTCACTAAAATTCAGTAATTGAAGCTACAACCAAAATGACGGTTTGAGCATGTACTAGGGGTGGTCAACATACACTGTAGCCAAAATTTCGGCTCTAGGTTGAGTGGAACTGTGTCAAATTGACAAAAAGAGATGTCAATTTTGCTGGATTTCGTAATTTCGTGCGTTTTTTTTTTTTTTTTCAACTCTGCGGGACCACAGCTCGCTCAGCGTAGCTCCGATTAGCCTACCCTTTGATGAGAGTAGGCTTTAGACTGTCTCCTACGTGTCCAGCAACTTTGAAAGGGCTAGCTTCAATTACTAACCCTAACCCTATTTTTAGTGAATTGTTGCATCCGACATCCGTCTTTTTTTTTTTTTTCCAAAAAACCAAAGTTATTCCAAATGACACCAAACTCGTTCAGGCGTATCTTCTCATCATGATGAAGAATCCCTGTGACTTTGGTGTAATTTTTTTTTTTTTTTTTGACCAAAGTTTTTCCAAATGACACCAAACTCGTTCAGGCGTATCTTCTCATCATGATGAAGCTTCCCTGTAACTTTGGTGTCATTTGGAGCACTCCTAAAATTTGCCGAAACTCGGATCCAGGTAAAACCTATTTTTTCGGGCTCCTCGCCAAAAATGGAGTCTGTAGAGTACCTACATGGCTATACTTAATTTTCCCACCAAAAAAAAAAAAAAAAAAAAAAAAAAAAAAACATAAGTACTTTTCCTATGTAAAAAAAAAAAAGTACTTCCGGCGATAGTACCATTCGACTCCAAATGACCTGAAACGCACTCCTATCACATCCCCTGAGGAAGGATTTTGGCTGAAACACTTAGTAAAAAAAACTAGGGTTTAGGTAGGGTTTACATAGCAAACTTCCGGTGGGCGTGGCCTAACCAAAGTAGGGGGGATCTGTAGCCACGCCCCCAAGGAGTTCGAATGTGGAAGAAAATAGGCTCCGCCCCCTTTCCCTGGCTTCCGGCGGGGGGGGGTGGAGCCAAAAAAGGGTAACTCCGCCCCCGAAGGTCGTAGAGCCTCGGGGGTGTGGTTTTAGTGGGGTACCTCGATCTCCTAAGTTTGGTAGGGTACTTTGCTAAAGTGGGAGGAGCTACTTTTTTTTATTTGCATAACTCGCATAAATTAGTATAAATTAGATTTAACATGGGAAAGATAGGGATGGCCCGCGGGCCATCGTGGCTCAGATCCCCTACCCTAACCCTAACCCTAACCCTAACCCTAACCCTAACCCTAACCCTAACCCTAACCCTAACCCTAACCCTAACCCTAACCCTAACCCTAACCCTAACCCTAACCCTAAATGTTTCCCTATTGAACCGTTTAAAAATCGATGCAATTTGAAATGCAAAAATGAATTTGAGTCGCCGGCAAGCCGTCAGAAGTCGACACTGCACGGAATTGAACCGCGTCCCGGAACCAGGAGTCCAACACCAGTGACTTGGTTTTTCAGGCTACAGGCGACCCATTGAATCTAGTGTTTGTATATTGTTTAAAGTGACCTACATTTGATTGACATATAGATTGGAATAGAATCTGACTTTGGATCCATTTAAATGGCAGATAAAGCTCTTTGAAAAGGTTTGGTTGAGTATTAAAGATAATTGCAGTCTAATCCAGATAGAGGATAATTTTAATAGTCCAATATAACTTTTTAGCTTGTTCTCTCTCTCACACACACACACACACACACACACACACACACACACACACACACAGACAGACAGACAGACAGACAGACAGACAGACAAGACAGACAGACAGACAGACAGACAGACAGACAGACACACACACACACACACAGAAGAAGAAACAGAATTACAGGAGAACCCCTCACAAGCTGTTGGTTGTGTGTAACCCAGGTCATGAAAGGTTACCATGTAAAGAACAGGACGCTTACTGGAGGGTGGAGGGGCCCGGGCTTTCCGGGGGGGGGGGGGGGGCGGTCGCCCTCTTCTCCTGGTCCCGGCCGTGCACGTAGCACTGGAGCATGTGCATGGCTGACCCTGGCGCACACACACGCTCTCTCCTCACCCAGCTCACATAGCTATGAGCACAAAACATCAGAGCAGTGATTCACACAGCATCACACACACAATCACTGCAATTAATTCATCCATTACAACATTTACCCTGGGAGCCCAGGGCTGGTGGACTCATAGAGCCCGGCGTAGGTCTCCTGGCTGTGTGGACCAAAACCCACCAGCCCTCACCGACACGGTAATCCATTCTGCAAAATGACAGCACAGATTTTGAGCTAGTTACATTACATTTACATTAACATTATGACATTTAGCAGACGCTTCTGTCCAAAGCGACTTACAATATCATATTTTGTCAACAGTAGAACTATGCAACACAATCAATGACAGCTAAGACATTTTGATTGACTAAGGTAGCATCCTGTAGAAAGTAGTTTGAGAAGGACTATTAGTTAGTCTTCACGGCATGACTGATCAAATAAAACTAAATATACTACCAAAGAGATTAGAGCAAAGATAAGCATATTCATTCAATTCAAAGCTTACAGTGTTATCAATTTTACTTTCTGCAATGCAATGCTGTACACAGGCCAGCTAGATGCATTTATGCCAATTTTCCTAGGTTTGAGAGTAAGCCATGTTATCTGCATGTCAAAATGACACGTCAGTTTCAAAGCTGCACACGCAGCAACAAGTGTTATCAATTTTACATTCTGCAATGCAATGCTGTACACAGGCCAGCTAGATGCATTTATGCCAATTTTCCTAGGTTTGAGAGTAAGCTATGCATGCAAGCTATGCATGTCAACATGACACGTCACTTTCAAAGCTACACACGCAGCAACGAGCATTAGGCAGTTACAGACAGCACAGCTAGAAATATGTAATTCATGTTTACTATAACAGGTAACGTTATCTGCAAGTCAACACGATACAGTCGGTTAACGTTAAATTCTCCACACAGCGCAGCGGCGCCCTTAGCGCAGCAGCGGCATAGTTGTGTTATTTTAAGCATATGAAATGGATTGCACGGCAACACCAATCAATTCGGCATACATTTAATACACATACAATAACTATTACAACATAAAACCCGGGCTGTCCTCGCCCTTTTGAGGCTCGGCGAAAACGCCATGTATTTGAATGGAGTTTGGCGAACAGAGTTTCGCCCTGCAAATAACGTTACGTTACGTTTTTCCTCTCAACAAGACTCGCTTTTATCGCATAATTAGATATAAAATCCAGCTCTTACCTCCTCGCGCAGAGAAATTCTCTGAATAAGGCGAAATAAGACAATCCAACACAATCCAACAGACTGTGACTTTCGACGGCAGAAAAATGGCGGCTCTGAAAAACAGTTTCTTTGTTGAGGGTGGGTGGGGCGACTGGGGGGGAGCAGGCCAGAACCAATGAGAGGAGAGTCTACGTTATATGGCTCTCGGATTTGCTCAGATGTCTACATGAACGTAGACATCTGAGCCAATGAGAGGCCGAGATTGTCTACGTTGTACATGAACGTAGACATCTGAGCCAATGAGAGGCCGCGATTGTCTACGTTTCAACGTAGACTTTGCACCTCCGTACAGAAAAGCTCTGCGAACTCCCCAAATGTGGGAATCTCGACTGCATAATTTCTGGTAGTGGGGGACTGCGTTCGCGCTCTCCCCTGATCGTTTGTTGAAGTTAACAGAACGCCACAGTGATGATGTCATGCTGAGACTACTAAAGTTGCCTTCGTAGCATTTATACGCCTGAGATGTAGCCCCCCAAACTTGTCCCGCATAGTTTCACAGAAGAATCATGACCCCGCCCCTCTCCCAAGCCACGCCCACCCCGGGTTAAGTCACGCCCACTTTACAATAAAAAAACTTCCTCCGGCCGCGACGACCCCCCTCCCCCGGGAACCAAACTTATCTCTGCCTAACCGGCGGTTCTCTGCTTACAAACCTGCCAGCTTAACCACTGCACTGCACGGCCCAGCTTACTTGAGACTGATCTAGAGCCACTTTTGACAAGGCCGTTAACATCAGTGCCCCAGCCAGGATTCGAACCATGGAGCTCTGGTTTGCGGGGCTGTCTCTCAAAACACTCTACTAGACAGCCTCTTGTAAATCAACAGACAAAGTCACAGCTCCACCCCAAGACGACACCAAAGCCAAGGCCCCTACCGCTTCAGGCATACGACGCAATGGTTTTCATTTCTACAGAATGCGAGAAGGGTGCACTGTTCCCAGCGGCACTGCAATACCGGGTCAATTTTCAATTTTTAGAAGCTTTATTGACAAATAAATACAATGCATGAATTACAATACAGTAGACCACAATCATCAAACAAATCCATAAGCTTTAGTTCTTTTTTTTCACCATTTCCGCATTTTTTCTTTTACAGGTAGAAGGCCCGCCTGAGCTTAGGTTTACAGGTAAGTATAAACAAGGTAAGTACTAGTTAGGTAAGTAAAAACATGTAAATAATTACACAGGTTAGTCTAAACATATTTTCTTATTAATTTACAGACACGTATTATATTTTGATTAAATGCAACAATTACCATAAAATAAAATCCAATATCAATCCATGTATGTGGGGCTTTCCTATATTCTCTATGCCACCATCCACACATATTGTCATTGACCTTACCTCACATCGCATTTAACACATTATGTCTTATAAAACCATTTTTAATTTTCCACATTTTTATTACTTTGTCATTGTCATATTTCAATTTGTCTCTGAATACATAATCTCTAACCAGCGCCAGACCAACCTTTGCGCAGAAACTGGTGATTTGTAAACCTTCCTAAAAACCAGGAGGTTTCTGCATCTCCAAATTCCATCTTTAACACAATTGATAACAGTCCACCATCTTTTGCATCTGTCATACTCCCTTGGGTCAAGTTCACTATACAGTATGTCTGTTGCATCAGGATCTCTATAAAGATCAATTAACCATGGTCTTACAATTCCCCATACCCCTTGTGAAAAGGAACACGCCCAGAGGAGATGGACTACATTTTCACCTGCAGTGCAGGTTGTTCGTGGACATGTGGCACTTCTAGAACATCTTCTCCTATACAGGAAGGCTTTGGTCTGAAGACAGCCTTGGACTGCCTTCCAGGCCAGATCCTTGTGTATGTTAAAAAGGAAGCTGGTATTGACATTCTTCCATACTTGGATACACTTTGCCTCTGTTAACATCCCCACTGGGACTAGTCTTGTGGACTGGGTTGAAAGACTCCCTTCCACGGTTCTCCTATGCAGGCGTCCAACTAAGGACTTGTCCAAATTAGCAGACTTAAAAAGAGTCAAGGCCCTTTGATACAGAGCTGGCCTTGTCTCTGCATGTGGGACATTAAGAGGGGGTCTCCTACCCATCCCAGCCAAAATGCTTTGGCCCACCCAAAACTTAGCAAAATTAGACCAGAGACTGTTCTTGCTATCGTCCAAAACTGCATTTATAATTGGGGCTAAAAACAGAGCTTCTAGTTTGGTGCCCAAGTTTGGCACCGCCTTTCCCCCTTTTTCAATTGGCCGATACATGATTTCTCTCTTAACTCATTCAGGGCCAGTTTAGGACTGCCAATATTTAGCACAGGCCAAAGATTTTCATAATTGTTGGTCATCTTTCAAGACCCACAGTAAATTATCTATTAGCACCAGAGTGATTTGCAATACCTCAAAATGAAGATGTACGTCTCTGGGTTCACCAGGAAAAAAAAGTGAGCTTTTAGCATGTTCTGTACTCTACTTATAGCCATTTATATACACCCTGTTTTCACCCAAAAGGTCTTTTTGAGAAAAGAAATTGCAGAAAATGGCATTTATGTACACAGCACACAATATCAGGCAGAACTCGCTCTCAATTCTTTTATTTTGAACTGTATTGACATCAGACATGTAAATATTATTCATTATGACACAAATGACAAAAAAAATATATATATATATATATATATATATATATGAAGTGCTTTTTTTACATTCAACAATACAGTTTGCTCAGTGTGAGTGAGTGTACAGACAGACACACAGACAGACAGACAGACAGACAGACAGACAGACAGACACACCGACAGACAGACAGACAGACAGACACACACACACACACACACACACACACACACACACACACACACACACGATCCCCCTTTTAGATTTCTAACCCCACTTAGGATAAGCAATAACCACGCCCTGTGGCGCTGGGATTGGCCAGGAGCAACACTGGAGGGCACGCAGCCCTCTGTGTGAAAGCCATTTATGTGGCGAGGCTGTGTGGAGGAGGAGAACAGCTTCTCCTCCTCCACACAGTTGTGACTCCGTCTCGTCTCTTTCGGGCTGGCACATAGGAACGGGGTACAGGGACCAGGATCGATCATGTTGGTCACGGGTTTGACTACTGCGGTTTCGATGTCCGCTGCTGTGCAGCAAGTCGATCAGCTCTGCAGCGCGGCGAGGGGGCATTTCAATGGCGTTTCTCCTCTGCAACAAGGAAGCGCGTTTCCTTTCCACCTTCTTCCTAATTTCAAACAACAGCTGCGGTATGTGTTTGATAACGTGCTGTCGGCTTGAGTTTGAGGTTAGGGACCCGAAACTATGTCACAGGCTGGGTAAGTGTTTCAACTATGCGCTGCACTCATAAAAACAAAAACACGTCAAACACGTCATTGGCGGGGAGGGCTATTTCTGATAACACGTCAAAGACGTCATTGGCGGTGAATGAGTTAAGTAGTTCCTGTTGGGAACCCCAAATAAAAAGAAACATTGTTCTTCTCAGGGGGGTGAGAAAGGATCTGGGCAGAGTAGCTGCTAAAAACGTGAGGGAGGCCAGAACCTCTGCTTTCAAGACTAGGACCTTCCCTGTGATGGTGAGGTCTCTGTCTTCCCACTGTAACAGTTTCCCCTTTATCCTCGGGAGTCTTGATTCCCAGTTAACTGTTTCCATATCCCTCCCAATCTCTATGCCTAGGAGCTTGATTCTTTCATTTTTTTCCACAAGGCCAAAGTCCTCTTTATGCTCCCTCCAATGCATGTACATGACCTCACTCTTCGCCCTATTTAATTTAGCTCTGGAGGCTTGTGTGAAGAGGTCGCACCATTTGAGAACCTTAGAAACTGAACTGCTGTCAGTGCACATGATCGTCAAGTCATCCATATAAAGGGTCAACTTGGCTTCCCTCCCTCCACTGCCTGGGACACGCAGGCCGTGGATTGAGGAGTCCTGCTTAATAGCACACGCAAGGGGCTCTATAGCGAGAATAAACAGAATCACAGACAGGGGGCAACCTTGCCGGACCCCGGCCTTTATCTTAAAAGGTTCAGTAAAAGATCCATTAACCACAATACTACTTACACAGTCATTGTACAATAAATTAATCCAGGCCCTCATTTGAGGTCCAAAACCAAATTTGACCAGGACTTTCATTAGGTACTCATGATTTATCCTGTCAAAAGCCTTCTCTAGGTCCAGGCCGGCTATACAAAGGGGGAGCCTGCGGTCTCTAGCATACAGGTAGGAGTCCCGGACCAAGGCCAAGCTGTCACTCATGGATCGACCTGGTATACCACAGGTCTGATCCGCTCCTACAACTTGACCTATGACCCCTTGTAATCGGAAGAAAAGTGCTTTTGCCAGGATTTTGCGGTCCACCCCAAGTAGTGTGAGTGGGCGCCAGTTCTTTATTTCTTTTTTATCACCTTTTTTATGCAGCAGTGAGATGGTGCCTTCCCTCAGGGACGCTGGTAGTTTTCCCGTGCCAAGGCTCTCCTTGAACATTTCTAGGAGGGGAAGCTTCAGTTCCTCCCAAAACGTAACGTAAAATTCTTTGGGCAAACCATCTGCCCCGGGGGCCTTGTGGTTTTGCATGCTGTTTACCGCTCTTGTCATATCATCGACAGTCAATTCAGATTCAAGTGTCTCGTTATAATCATTTAAATTATTCTCTACTTTTGAGAGGAGGTGTGTCACCGCTTCGTCATTTGAGTCCTCAGAGCCATAGAGGCCCGCGTAGAAGGAGAGTACACAGGTGAGAATATCATTTATTTCTGTTTTTTCATTACCCTCTTTGTCTTTGAGTGCTTCCATAATGTTTCTAGGACGGGCTAGCTTTCTGAAAAAGTATCTAGTACATTTCTCATTCTCCTCCATATGTTGGACTCGGCTACGTGTCAATAGT
The DNA here is from genome assembly GCF_964638095.1 of Poromitra crassiceps. Classification (NCBI taxonomy): domain Eukaryota; kingdom Metazoa; phylum Chordata; class Actinopteri; order Beryciformes; family Melamphaidae; genus Poromitra; species Poromitra crassiceps. The sequence goes on along the minus strand of NW_028152219.1, from coordinate 525,395 downwards.
CCACGACTAGCCTCTGTAGAGAGACGTAGCATTTCCCTCTTCAGCTTTGCTATGTCCTCTGATACATCAAAGCCTGAATGAGCCATCGTATATAAACGTTGTAACTTTGCCTGCTGTTTTTGAAACTTAAAACGTTTGTTTTTAGCTGCTTTTTTCCCTGCCTCTATGAAAAACCTTTTAACTCTCCCCTTCACATCCTCCCACCATTCACCCACTGTGTCGAAAACAAACTGAAGAGAAGACCACTGATTCAGCTTTTCTTGAAGTCTCCTGACCAACTTTTTATCTTTAAGCAGGGAAGTGTTTAGCTTCCATGACCTTTTACCCTTTTCAGTTGTATTTTTCAGAACCAAAGAACATTCAATTTGTGCATGATCTGAAAAGAAAACAGGTGTGACTGAAGCATTTTCAACCTGCAAACCTTTTGAGGTAAATAAAAAGTCAATTCTCGAGTGAGTTCTGCCGTTTGTCCATGTATATCCAGGCTGTCTGGGGTTGATGGTACGAAAAGTGTCTGTCAGTTTAAAATCTTTTTTAATGTTCTTTAATGTCTCTGAGCTGGAGTCCAGCCTAACTGTACTGGTAGTCAGTCTATCTTTAGTGTCAACCAGACAGTTAAAATCACCCCCCAAGACCACCTCACTGCCACACACCAAAAGAGGCTGTATGGCCTTTAAGGTTTCTAGGCGTTCTTGTAGATCACAGGGGCAATAAACATTGATGATCCTGAGTTTGGCTCCGTTAAACTCAATGTCTACACAAAGCAGTCTGCCGTCAATCACTCTTTGAAACCTCTGAATGCAGTAGTTTTGCCCTCTAAAGAGAATCGCCACTCCAGTGGATTTATTTTTATTATCGCCCGACCAATAGGAGTCACCATGTGTCCATCTTTTTTTAAATGAGTTATAATTGTCCTTATAGGGTATATTGCACTCTTGTAGGAGAAATATATCACCAGTACCACTGTACAAATGGTCAAAAACAGTCTGGCACTTAACAGGGTCGTTGAGACCCCTGGTGTTGAGGGTGACAATTGAAAGTGGGGCCATAGGTGAAATTTTGTGTGTGTGTGTGTGTGTGTGTGGGGGGGGGGGGCTTGTCAAGGTTTTTATATTTTTCATTGTCCTTTTTCCTATGCTTCTTTTTCTGGGGGGGCGGGCAGGGTTCTCCCTCCACCTCTTTCATTTGAGTGGCAGAGGAGAAAGTGCTCAGGGACTGGGGGTCAAGGAAAGGGGCAGAAGTGGATAGGAAGGGCCATACCTCTGGGTCCAGACCGTCCAGTTGTGAGGAGGAAGAGGATTCCCCTGATGTCTCCTGTTGGCGCTTCACCCTGGGTGAACCACTTTCACTTTTTCACTTTTTAGACACTTTATTGAGATTTAGTCAAAAATTTACAGGCATTTCATCAATACACATTTAAACACAATTCGTAAAATTTTGTATAACAAATTACATAAATAAAGTTAGTTAATTTTCACAGTGCATCTTTCAAAATTTCATTTACAAAGCCATTTCCCACTTTCCATAAGTCTATTATTTCTCTATTCTTATACTTAATTTTATCTCTAAGGATGTAGTCCCGAGCTATTGTAACGGCAAGCTTTGCTACAGAATCTGGGGGCATACTGAATTTTTTGAAAACGAGTACATTCCTGCACTTCCATATAGCCTCTTTAATACAGTTGATGACCGCCCACCATCTTACCCATTTTTCGATCTCTACATATTGCAGCTCTCCGTACATTATGTCACTCCCATTGGGGTCCCTATAAAGATTGATCAACCAAGACCTCAGGAGTCCCCACACCCTCTTTGAATGTGAGCAAGACCAAAATAAATGATTAACATTTTCATCCATATTGCAGTTACTTCTGGGACAGTTTGCGCTTCGAGAGCATCTCCTCCCATGCAAAAACGCTCTGGTAGGAAAACAGTTGTGTACTGCATTCCAGGCCACATCCTTATGCACATTAAGCAAGAAATGTGAGTTAACATTTTTCCAAACTTGAATACATTCTATTTCTATTAAAACACCTACTGGAACTAGTCTAGTAGTCTGTGGTGAAAGACTATTTTCAACAATGCCTCTATTCAGCTTTCCTACTGAAGATCCTCCCAAGTTAGAAGATTTAAACAGGGTGAATGCCTTTCCATACACTGTAGGCCTCGTCTCTGCATGTGGGCTATCCAGGGGGAGTCTTTTCCCAAAGCTACGTGATATTATTTGGCCCACCCAAAACTTTGCAAAATAGAACCATAGACTCATGTCCTTATCAGTTAACACTGCATTCACAATAGGAGTTAAAAACAGAGCTTCTAATTTAGTACCCAGCTCTGGCACTGCCTTTCCCCCTTTTTCTGTGGGTCTATACATGATTTCCCATTTAATTCTCTCCTGCTGAGAACCCCATATAAATTGAAAAATTGCTCTTCTAAGCAGTGTAATAAAGGTTCTGGGCACAGGCAGGGTGGCAGCCAAATATGTCAGAGAGGCATAAATCTCAGCTTTAATGACAAGGACTTTGCCTGTAATGGTAAGCTCTCTCTCTTCCCAACTTAAAAGCTTGCTCTTGATCTTTGGGAGTCTTGACTCCCAATTGACAGTCTCCATGTCCTTACCTATTTCTATTCCTAAGACTTTGATTCTTTCTTTTTGTTCAGTTAGGCCCAAACCAAGTTTGTTTTCCTTCCAGTTTATGTACAAACTTTCGCTCTTTGATCTGTTGAGCTTGGCACCTGATGCTCTGGAAAAACAATCACTCCACCCGAGGGCCTTGACCACTGAGTTGTTATCAGTACATAGTATGGTCAGATCATCCATGTACAGAGTCAGCTTGGCCTCCCTCCCGCTGCTCCCTGGTACAAGAACACCTCGGATGGAGTGATCCTGCCTTATGGAGCAGGCCAGAGGTTCCATGGCCAGGATAAAAAGGACCTCCGACAGAGGGCAACCCTGCCTGACCCCTGACTGCACCCTGAATGTATCTGTGCTGTTACCATTCACGACTACTCTACTAACACAGTCGTTATAGAGAAGATCTATCCAGGCCTTTATTTTTGGCCCAAAACCAAAAGCCACCATCACCTCTTTTAAATAAGCATGGTTAATTCGGTCAAAAGCCTTTTCTAAATCCAGGCCGGCTATGCAAAGGGGGACCCTACGGTCAACTGCATAGAGAAAGGAGTCTCTGACCAGGGCAAGGCTATCCCCCATGGACCGCCCCGGTACCACACAGGTCTGCTCCTCCCCCACCACCTTTCCCGCCACCCCCTGCAGCCTGAAAAAGAGGGCCTTGGCCAGGATTTTACGGTCCACCCCCAACAATGTAAGTGGTCTCCAGTTCTTGATGTCCTTTTTATCACCTTTTTTAAACAACAAAGAAATTATACCTTCTCTCAGGGATGGTGGTAATTTACCCATACAGAGACTCTCATTATACATTTTCAAAAGGGGGCCCTTTATTTCTGCCCAAAAGGTGGTATAAAACTCTTTAGGCAGGCCATCAGCTCCCGGTGCCTTATTATCCTGCATGCTGTTCACAGCTTTAGTCAGTTCATTTTCAGACAAATCACACAGGAAGGAGGCAGATGTGGAAGTTGGAGAGGGCCATACCTGTGATTCCAAGATGATGGACTCTTCTGACGAGTCCTGCTGCGGGCGCTTCTGTGATGAAGGCTGCTGTTCTGTCGAGCCGTCGGGGAACCTGGCTGTGGGCTGGGAGGGTCCCATGGCCCCTACAGGTTCAGGGGTTGCTGAAATGTGAGCCATGAAGGTGTCCAGGAGGTCTCTGCAGTCACTGGCACAGATGGCGTTGGAGGTTGCCGGGGCTGGGTGCTGTGCCGGGGGCAGGTCCAGCTGGGTCTCCTGGCTGGTGTCATCATCATCGTGCAGATTGTCAGCTGGGGCGTCGCTCCAGTCCAGATGCCCACTCTCACCGGCTTGCTCAGGGGTCTGCTCCGCAGCTGCTGTTGATGGTCTGGCGCTGTCTGCTGGGGGGTCTCCTTGGCCGTCCTGGGCTGGCTCCGCTTGCTGGTCACTGGAGGCTGCACCTTCCTGCTGAGCTGGCTGTTCAGGGTCTGGAGCAGGGTCTTCTTCTGGATCTGGCTGCCACGGGTCTGGCTGCCTGGTCCTGTTGGCATAGGACATAGGGCAACTTCTAAAAGTGTGGGTGGTGTCCCCACAGAGGTTGCACCTCATAGGCTGGTCACAGTCCCTGGTGGAATGTCTGGAAGTTTTGCAGTTCTTGCAGAATGTGTTGTTGCAGTCGGCAGCTAGGTGCCCCAGCAAGCCACACTTTCTACACACCTTAGGCTGGCCTTGGTAGAAGATGTTGCCTCTGACCCGCCCCAGCTGGATTGTGGAGGAGAGATGTTGCAGCTGCCCAATGGTCTGGTCCCGCCGCAGCTTGACGTAGAAACGCCGCGCCCCTGTCCGGATGCCATCTTGGTCTCTGAGCTCCATGCCTCTCAGCACATCACAACGGTATGAAAGCCAAGTTTCTATGTCTGCTGTTGTTACATTCTCGGAGTACATTATGACTGTGACAGTTCTTGCATCTCTCTCTGACAAAGGGATGAGAGATATATTCTCCAGCCTGGGGTTGTTCACTTTTTTCTGTCTGAATCTGTCCACACACTGCTCAAATAACACAAAAGTGGAGAAAATCACCTCAAACACCTTTTTTCCTGGCAGGGCGAAGATGTAGTCCAACTGTTGTGCTGAAAAACCCAACTCAGTTTGTAGTACATTTCTAGAAAACTGCAGTCGGTCCATCTCCAAGTCCCCCTGGAGTTCAAAACGAACAGCATTGCGCCTTCTCTGGGTCTGCGCTGAAGCCATGGCAGTCACCAGAGGATACCGCCAGAAATCTGGCTCCTCGGCACTGCAATGGCAGCCAACTTCCCTTGAGCTGCTTTACTTGATCTTGACTATGCCCCAAATACACCGCACGACTATAGTCAAGGTCACTCTTACACCCTGGGTGAACCACCTTCGTGATCATGGTGTCTCCCCTGCCAGGTAAGTATGAGTTGGGCACGTCAGGGATGGGGGAGGCATTCACAGAGAAACCACTCTGGCTCAGGGTGTGCACAATGAATCGTCACAGAGTCCATGCAGATTAAGCTGCTGAGAAGGCGTGGCCTGTACTTTGCTATGCTAAATGAGCAGCACCATGAAGCCGGTGGCCCAGACCAAATAGGGTCTTTGGTTGCTCTTGTGGAGAAAGGCTGAATTTACTCTGGTTTCTCTTCATAATGTACAAGTCTTTCGCCTTTTACTAAAGACTTCCGTGGAGAGTAACACCAAAGAGTTGGATATATTTTTGGCAGGCTTAGCCGTTTGACTGAGCCCTGTACGGTTTGTGCAACGAAACATAGTTGGTTGCATTACTCATTGGTCTTTGTGTTTTTGTTCTGACTTTGCTTTCAATTTCAGAGTAGCTTTTAACCGAGTTGGCTACTTCAGCTTAGTCTTACTTTTTTGATTGCGTTTGTGTCATTATCCACCCTTAAGACTAGGCTTGGGATAAAGACGGAAACAAAATACATGTCCTCTTGTCATTTTAGTTTATTTTGGTGACCGCATGCCAGTGTCCTCTGTATCGTTCCAATTTAGTAGGCTATACTAAAATTGGAACGATACATGACCGCATGCCAGTCTTCTCTGTGGAAACACACAATGCAGATTCAGTTCGCTGTGGCTTTTTGCAAAGCCGGCTTTTCATTTTTATTTCAGTTAACGGACATCTCTTTACACACCTAGCTTTCATTATTCCATTAGTTTTTGTTCATGGTATGAACCTTGCAAGGACATAGAAAGCTACAAATCGACCACTCTGTGGGCGGAGTCCTAAGCACCAGCCATTGTAAAATAGTGTAACACCCCGACAAGGAGGGACGGGACCTGAGGGGCGGCCTGCTGGTGCCAACCCCTAGTGATCGCCTCCTGTTGGTAAAAGCAAGTCTTGCCCATCTGTGGTAGATCTTGTTCTTACTGTTTGGGAGGAGAACATCCTTTTCCTGAAAGGGAACAGTAATTCAACTACTATAGTTGTTTTTACTTTCTCATACAGGAATTCATTGTGCTGTTTGTGTTTGTTTGTTTGTTTACTGATCAGTTGGAGTTGTGCGGTGTATGGGGCACAACTGACAGTTTTTAAGAGATAGGTAAGTGTTTTTTTTTTTTTTTAGGCAGTTTAAAACCACTTTTAACTGGTTTTAACCGGTTTTAAGTGGTTTTTAGCTAGCCTTTTTCCGTGCTAGTTTTAGCCTGGTTTTTCTTTTAGGTCAGTTTTAGCTGCTTTTATTTGTATTTGTCTTTGAGCATAGTTTTAGTCCTATTAGTTTTTTAGCATAGTTTTAGTCGTTTTATTTTTTTAGCTACCAGTGTCTTTGTGGTGCCTCCACCATGTCGGCTACCAGTGCTGGCATGAGGAGGCACCACAGTGTCCGTTTCAAATTTAAAGAAAAGGATGGAACGAGACCCCAAATCTCAAGGTTGGACTTCTCCAGGAAGTTCATCCAGAAGACCCTCGGCTTCATGGCAACTGACCTCAACTGTATCCTGGAACCTCCCTTCAGCAAAGGCTTCGATGTGAGTTTTTCATCTGCTGCCGCATTAAGAATGTTCTGGACACGATTTGAAAATGCTAAACCCCAGTTATCTGCGTTTGACGTGGAGAAACTGACTGACAATGCTGCCAAGGTGGTGATTGTCAGAATGTTCAATGAAACCGTCAACGTAGATGACATCTATATATGGCTGGGGAGATACTGCACTGTTAAAGCCCCTGCTACCAAGGTAAGAGATGAGGACGGCATATGGAATTGCAGCTGGAGGGTCCCCATTGAACAATGGCAGGACCCCCAGGGCTTCCAAGGCCTGAGACATCTGCCTTCAATGATAGTTCTGGGATCAAACAGAGGCTACATCCACTACCAGGGTCAGCCCAAGCTGTGCCACAAGTGTGGTGAGCATGGGCACCTGGCAGAAGCGTGTCAGAAAATTGTGTGTGGGAAGTGTAGAGAAATTGGGCACACTTTTGAGCAGTGTACCAATGGCAGAAAGTGCAATCTTTGCGGAGAGGCAAACCACCTCTTCAGAGATTGCCCAAAATCCTTTGCCAACATGCTAAAGTCTCAAAAAGGGCTCCGGCCATTGGAATCGGTAAAAACGAAGTGTGGCAGTTGAGCTAATGGTGGAGCCAGAACGGTCATCTCTCCCGCCAACCCCCACGACCGGAGGAGAGGGGTCAGGTAAGGTGGGAGAGGAGGAGGAGGAGGGGCCTGTCACTGCCCCTCCCACGGAGGTTGCTGCTCCCTCCAAGGAGGGTGCTGGCCCCTCCATGGAGGGTGCGGAGAGGGAGGTGGTAGTGCGGGCAGAGGGCGCCAGAGTTGAGTCCGTGGCTGAGTCTTACTCATTTGGGAGTGTAACTACTCTCAGTGAGGGAGAGCAGTCACTGGACTCAAGCGATGGCGCCCCCCTCCCCAATGGCCAGCCAGTCAAGAGGCCTGTGTCGGAACTGTCTCCTGAGGATCGTGGATCCTCTGGGAAGAGGGGGAAGGCTGATGTCTTCTCAGACAACTCGTCTGGGGAGTCCAGAGTTTTTCCCTCCAGTTCCTCTAACCAGGTCTCTTTTTTAGAAGTAGCTCTGCAAAAAACCCTGAAGGAAATGACACCCGTCTATGTAGCCCTACCCCCGAGGGCAAGTCCAAGGATCCTGAAGGGGAACGAAACTCACACTCCTCCGCTTTCCCCCATAAAGCCGGAGGAAGAGTTGAGTTCACAATCACTGTTCTAACCGCCAGCAGGTGACAGTGCTGTTTTTAAGCCCTTTTAACTTAATATTTTAAAATGTCACACCTGTTGTTTTTAAACATTATACTCATGACCCTCATCATTTCCACCCTCAATGTGAGAAGTGTGAGGTCGGGAGTTAGAGCCACAACGGTTTTATCCTTTCTTAGTACTTTTAAATCAGATGTGTTTTTATTGCAAGAATGTGCCTTACCCTTTTTAACCCACTACAGAGAATGGGAGGAGAAGTGGCCACACCTATCAATATGGAGCGGGTCCAACGAGAATAAAAATGATGGTGTGGCCATTTTAATCAAGAACCCCTCAATTCTGGTGAAGGGCAGCACTGTGGTGAGAGACGGGCGGGCACTTTTAGCACACTTGACGTACTTGGGTAAGGATTTTAATTTACTAAATGTTTATGGTTTTAACAACAAAAATGACAGGTATGACCTTTTAGAAGACCTGCAGCCCCACATGCTAGGTAGGGCACCTTTAGTGGTAGGAGGAGATTTTAACTGTGTTTTAAATAGCAGGGACAGGAAAGGAGCAGGGGAAGATTTAAAAAAAGACAAAACATCGGTTTTATTGCAGGGCTTGGTTAGGGATTTTAGACTCCAAGACTGTTTTAAAACCATGCATCCCAGAGAGGAGGGCTTCACCTGGTTCAGTGGTGATGGCACCAGAGCCTCTCGCATAGACTACATGTTTACCAGGGACTGCCCGACAACCGATGCTAGATTAACCTCTCTTTTCTTCTCTGATCACGTCATGCTATCGTGCACCCTATCACTCTCTTCAGGTGTGACGACAGGAAGTGGTCTGTGGAAACTCAACTGCTCCCTTTTAGAGGATAGGGAGTTAGTTAGCCAGTTCAGGGAGCAGTACAGCGAGTGGCAGACCCTTCAAGACCTATACGATACACGTGCACACTGGTGGGAAATGGTGAAGGGAAAGACCCAGACTTTCTTTAGGAAGGCAGGTAGAAATAAAAAAGCTAGGGAAAACAGACGCATGTTGGGGCTGCAGAAGCGTCAGCGCTATTTTAACCTACAACAGCAGGGCTTTGATTTTAATGATGACATCAAACAAGTAAAAACAGAGATGTCGATTTTAGCAGAAACTCAAAGCAAGGGTGTCATTTTAAGAAGCAAAGAAAGAGAAATTGAAGAAGGGGAAAAGTGCACCAGATACTTTTTTTAAGAAAATTGTTAGCAAAGGAGGGGGGATTTTAAAACTGAAAAAAGAAAATGGTAGCACAGCAGAAACAATAGAAGAAATTAAAGAAACAATTGAACACTTTTATGGGGAACTGTATAAAGAAAAAACAATCAATTTACACACCATGACAGAGGTTTTAAATTTTATGGATAAAACAGTAGAGAATAGCGTGCTTTTAACCCAGGATTTTACACTTTTAGAGTTAGATAAATGTGTTAGGAGTTTTAAGAAAGGGAAGTCCCCTGGAGAAGACGGACTTCCCTTGGACTTTTATCTGACATTCTGGGACATTTTAGCACCTGACCTACTTGCTGTTTTTAAGGACTTCAAACGACTAGACAGACTACCAGACAGTTTTAGAACAGGGATAGTGACCCTACTCCACAAAAAGAATGACAAGACTGACTTGAAAAACTGGAGACCTATCACCCTTTTAAACTTTGACTGTAAACTTTTAGCTGTTCGTATGTCCCAGGTTTTAGCAGACGTGATTCACCCGGATCAAGCCTGTGCCGTCCCGGGGAGGAGGATCACAGACAGCCTCGTACTGATCCGAGACACCATCTGTTATGCGAGAGACAGAAACATTCGGTTAGTAGTACTAAATTTAGATTTTGAGAAAGCCTTTGATCGGGTCTCGCACCAGTACATGCTCCAGGTACTGCGAAAAGTGGGATTTCCAGAGAGAGTCATAGCTTGGGTGGGATTGCTGTACCGGGGAGTTGTCAGCAAATTTATGGTTAACGGGCATCTGTCAAAAGCAGTTAACATCCACTGCGGTGTCCGTCAGGGTTGTCCGTTATCTGCCCTCCTCTACGTCCTCTGCATAGAACCGCTGGCACAGATCTTGAGAAGGGAGAATCGAATACATGGTGTGACAATCCCCGGGAGCGGGGGATTGTCCACCAAATGTTCTATTTACATGGACGATTTTAACATCTTATGCACCGACCTTTTATCTGTCAACAGAACACTGGACTTGACTGACTTTTACGGACGGGCCTCTGGGGCAAAACTGAACAGAGACAAGACCCAAGCCCAATTTTACGGACCGTGGACAGTGACTGAGACGACAGGACTCCCCTTGACTGTGACCCAGACTGGCCAGAAGATACTGGGGGTGAAATTTGACAGGGAGGGGGGAGGAAAGGGCAATTGGCCGGACGTGGTAGGGAAAGTTAGACAACGACTCGGGTACTGGGGACTTAGAGGACTGACGATGGAAGGCAAGGTTTTAATCATCAAAGCAGTGATTTTACCCTTGCTTTTACTAATCAGTTCTGTTTTTATCCCACCTCGGAGAGTGCTTTTAGATCTGGAGCGTGCCATCTTTTATTTCCTGTGGAGGTCCAAGTGGGAGAGGCTGAGGAGGGATGTTCTGAAAAAGCCAAAAGAAAAAGGAGGAAAAGGCGTCCCGGACCTCCACACGTTTTTAGGAAGCCGCTACACCACACTGCACCTCTCATACGCCACAGCCCCATCCAGAGACCACAAGACTACAGCAATGGCTCGTTTCTGGATGGGGTCTTACCTCAGACACCTGAAATTTTTACCTATCGATCTTAGAGCACCAGTGTCTTTTAACCTGCCACCTGCCTATGTTTTTATTAAAACATTTCTTAAATCCCTCAAGCTAGAGCAGGAAGAGCTGGCCGTTTTAACCAACCATCGTTCTCTTCTCTCTGTTGTGCAGGGGCGGGAACTAACGTGTCCAGTGCGTGGGCTCACGGTAGGTGAGCCCTCTACAGTGTGGCGCAACGTCAATCACCCTGCCCTCCCGAACAGACTCCGGGACCTGTCATGGATGGTGGTTCATGAGATCCTCCCAGTCCGGGCCGTAATGCACTCCCGGGGCATGGCACCACACGCAACCTGCCCCCGACCCGGATGTGGCGCACCCGAGTCGGTGAGGCACCTGCTCTGGGAGTGCTCCGCTGCTGGAGACCTGTGGGCAACGGCCGGCTCCCCACCTTCTGAGCTTACCAGCAGGGGAGGTCCTAGACGCACAGCTCGTGCTCTACGGGGTGAGCCAGCGACCGACACAAGCAACGGAGTTTGCAAAGCAGTGGCTCACCCTAGCCGCCATCAAAGACGCCATCTGGACCTCCAGAAACCTACTGGTAAGAAAGCACATGCACATCCCCCCCGTGGCTGCGCTCCAGAAGGCCGCAATGACTGTGTGTACCGCAGTCGCTGCAGGCGGCAGGCCGAGGGCGCAGCCACAAAGAAGAATGGCCTCTGTGCTGTCTCGGACGGAGCCGGAGCCCACATGAAGGTCAAAGGCAGCGGCGGCCTTGGAGGTGTGCAGGGTGGGTATGGAAGGCTGGACAGTCAAGGACGGGTAAGACCCCAGGGAGACCACCGGGGCAACCTAAGGCAGACGCAGTCACGAGTACCCAGCCCAGGTCACTTGAGCGGCTCCCTCACTAAACGTGACCACACACACACACACACACACACACAGCAGAGGGAGGATCTCCTCTGAGCACCACAGGCCCCGAGAGACCATGTGTTCGAGAGGGTGGGGTGATGGGACCCCGTGGTAAGGACACGTCCCGCCCATGCACAACAGACAGCTGATGAACTTTTAATTTGACCTTTTAATGGACACTGAAAACACATACACTGACACACACACACAGACACCTGTTCTTAACCCAACATTTTAATAAAAAAAATTGCTTTTTATTTGTAACCCCTTTTAAAACAATGATGTTGTTTTAAACAAATGAATGTGGGTTTTACAATGTATATTGCTTTTTATCTGTACTCTGTTTTAAAAAACAATTGCTTGTGTTGTTTTTAACCAAAGAATAATGGTTTTTACAGTGTGTTTGGTTTTATCTGTAATCCATTTTAAAGCAACTGTTATATTGGTTTTAAAAAAGTTTTACAGAGTACTTATGTCTTTTATGAATGTTGGAAACTGTTGGTGTGGAGAAAAGAAGGAAACAAAAAAGATGGCCTTTAACCAGTGTATATAATTGAAAAAATGTGTCAAACTTTTTTCAAACGAAAATCTGTTCTTATCAGTTTAATATCTGATACGTCCTCTATACGGGGACAATATATTAAACGGATTTTTGGAAGTAGGAGTTGAAAAAGGGGCTTGCTCCGTTCTCTCCACGCATTGACCTGGTATTGCAGTGCCGCTGGGAACAGTGCACCCTTCTTGCATTCTGTAGAAATAAAAACCATTGCGTCGTATGCCTGAAGCGGTAGGGGCCTTGGCTTTAAAGTGGCTCTAGATCAGTCTTAAGTAAGCTGGGCCGTGCAGTGCAGTGGTTAAGCTGTCAGGTTTGTAAGCAGAGGACCAGCGGTTAGGGAGAGATAAGTTTGGTTCCCGGGGGAGGGGGGTCGTCGCGGCCGGAGGAAGTTTTTTATCGTAAAGTGGGCGTGGCTTAACCCGGGGGTGGGCGTGGCTTGGGAGAGGGGCGGGTCATGATTCTTCTGTGGAACAATTCGGGACAAGCTTGGGGGGCTAAATCTCAGGCGTGTAAATGCTACGAAGGCAACTTTAATAGTCTCAGCATGACATCATCACTCTGGCGTTCCGTTAACTTCAACAAAAGATCAGGGGAGAGCGCGAACGCAGTCCCCCACTACCAGAAATTATGCAGTCGAGATTCCCACATTTGGGGAATTCGCAGGGGTCAGCACAACCGGAGGTGCAATGGCTGAGCCTCACCCTGGGTGAACCACCTTCGTGATCATGGTGTCTCCCCTGCCAGGTAAGTATGAGTTGGGCACGTCAGGGATGGGGGAGGCATTCACAGAGAAACCACTCTGGCTCAGGGTGTGCACAATGAATCGTCACAGAGTCCATGCAGATTAAGCTGCCGAGAAGGCGTGGCCTGTACTTTGCTATGCTAAATGAGCAGCACCATGAAGCCGGTGGCCCAGACCAAATAGGGTCTTTGGTTGCTCTTGTGGAGAAAGGCTGAATTTACTCTGGTTTCTCTTCATAACGTACAAGTCTTTCGCCTTTTACTAAAGACTTCCGTGGAGAGTAACACCAAAGAGTTGGATATATTTTTGGCAGGCTTAGCCGTTTGACTGAGCCCTGTACGGTTTGTGCAAAGAAATATAGTTGGTTGCATTACTCATTGGTCTTTGTGTTTTTGTTCTGACTTTGCTTTCAATTTCAGAGTAGCTTTTAACCGAGTTGGCTACTTAGCTTAGTCTTACTTTTTTGATTGCGTTTGTGTCATTATCCACCCTTAAGACTAGGCTTGGGATAAAGACGGAAACAAAATACATGTCCTCTTGTCATTTTAGTTTATTTTGGTGACCGCATGCCAGTGTCCTCTGTATCGTTCCAATTTAGTAGGCTATACTAAAATTGGAACGATACATGACCGCATGCCAGTCTTCTCTGTGGAAACACACAATGCAGATTCAGTTCGCTGTGGCTTTTTGCAAAGCCTGCTTTTCATTTTTATTTCAGTTAACGGACATCTCTTTACACACCTAGCTTTCATTATTCCATTAGTTTTTGTTCATGGTATGAACCTTGCAAGGAAATAGAAAGCTACAAATCGACCACTCTGTGGGCGGAGTCCTAAGCACCAGCCATTGTAAAATAGTGTAACACCCCGACAAGGAGGGATGGGACCTGAGGGGCGGCCTGCTGGTGCCAACCCCTAGGGGTTATCGCTTCTCGGCCTTTTGGCTAAGATCAAGTGTAGCATCTGTTCTTATCTTGAGAAGGTGATGGCAGCTTTTTCAGCTGGACAGCAGGCCTCGGCTGTGCTGAAGAATACTCTTTGTTTTGTTTGGAAGAAGAAGGAGGACGAAGTGATGAGCAGAACCATTTTCGGGATGGAGATTTTGTTCGGCGCCTTGAGCCTAAAAGCTGATGATCTGCTCTGCCTCCAGTACAATGCCAAGGACAAGTACTTCGATGTTACCTTCAACTCAGTGATGAAGATGGATGAGGCCCGTGGACTAGCATCTCGCCTAGCAGACACCAAGCTAAAGAACTTTCAGGTAGAGAACATGGGCCGTACCAACATGCGGGTGATCACTGTTCACATATACAACCCCTGGGTCTCACAAGAGGCAACAGCGTTTTTTCTGGCCAAGTATGCCAGGTGAGTGTTGCCAGGAGTGAGGGAGATTAAGGACGCTTTGGGGATTTGGACTGGAAAACGCCAGTACCGTGTGTTGCTGAAGGCCGACCTCGCGGGCTACGATGGCTACCGCCATCCACCAGCAGTTTTCACTATTGGGGCAGACAGAGGCTTTCTGATCTACGCAGGACAGCCTAGGTACTGCAGGAAGTGCTCCACATATGGTCACATTGCAGAGATATGTGTACAGCTGCGCTGCAGAAACTGTGAGGAATTGGGACATGTGATGAAGGACTGTGTTCAGCCAAAGAGGTGCAGCCTTTGTGGCTCGGAGGCACACCTCTTCCGGCAGTGTACAGAGGTCCACTCATCGTATGCAGCCGCTGTACGGAACGATGTGGTGGCGGCTCCTGCAATGGGTCAGAGGGCGCAGCAGCAGATGGACTTTCCTGAGGAAGACACCCTGCGGGACCTGGATCTGGTGGTGGCAGAGATTCAGAGGGAGACGGCGGAGAGAGGGAGAGTGGAGAAGATGGCGCAGGAGGTAAAGAGAGTGGAGATGGTGTCATGGAAAATTATTGATCAAATGCTTATTGATTGATTAGTTATTGGCTATGGCAATTCCATGCTGTATTTAGTGAACTGTGTTTTTCAGCAATGCAGAGGATTGCTGTTCTGTGAGAACAAGTATCTTGTTTTGGGGAAGTGTCTAGAGAACATGTGAGTTCCTGTGGGAACCTGTGTCTTGTTTTGGGAAGAACTGTGAGAATAGACACTTGTTATGTATTCTGGTGAACATCAGATTAACTATGGACGTCATGGAGAAGTACTGAGTTGGAGGGAGGTGCAATGAACTGCCCTCCACGATGAGGGGCGGGCATCGATAGTTTCAGTATATGATGTGATGTAAACAATAATTCGGGGCTCTTGTATCGTCAAATGTAGATGAGAGGAGACCTCCGTGCACGGAGAGATGATTGTGGAAATAAAAACGGATATCTAATTATTGATGAATCAGCAGAGCATTGCAGTGGATTTTTCCTCCACAACTTGGGGGCTCGTCTACGGGATCTCACGACTGGGATGCGGACCTCTGGCATGTCGACTGGTGATAACCTCCTGTCAAAGTTGGACCTGAAAGCTCGATTAATGCTAAGAGAGCAGGAGTCGACATGCGGAGGAATGTAGCCCAGCGCTGTGATCTGCGGAACCTGGTGAGGCAAATACACACTGAATGCAATGTTGATTGATCAGTTTTATGTCAAATTGAGTAGCTGTGAAATTTAGAATAATGTTATACAATTGGTTCTAAAAATAGACAATTGTAACTACTGCTAAAAGCTACAGGTCTGGGGGATGTGTGTGCGTGTAAAACGGATGTAACCACTGCCTTAGTCAAAATAGGATTTGTCTAGAAGAGAGTGGTGCGGGGTCAAAGGGGATGCTCGCGTGAGATAATATTAGATAAAACTCACTATCGCCGTTCGGATATACTCATCGCCTTGGATAACGGATCCAGAAGAGGGTGAGACGTGCGTTAGGTTAGGGCGCACGTGTAGGGGAGTTTACTACTACTAGAGCCGACTCGTTTTGGGCATGGTTTTCGAGAAAAAAAACTGGCCTGTTGTCGACGGGCAACAGTAGACGCGGGTTGAAAGGTATTACTTTAGCGTCGACGTAAGTTGAAAGGTATACTTAGCGTCTAAAACTGCAGTATAAAAGGTAAAGCAGCACATACCCAGACCTGAGCGTTGCGAAAGGAGGTATAAATTATATGTAGTTATAATAAAAGGGATACAATTACAAATTCAAAGCATTGGGAAAATTCTTACCATTCATTTGCAAAAAGAGAAAAAAGGAAAGTTGTTTTCAAAAGGTCTCTTTCCTTTGAACAAAAAAAGAAAAAGAAAAAAAAAAAGGGGAGAGTGTGGGTGAAACTGAGCAGTGAGGCTCATTGAGGAAGAAAAAAAAATGAGAAAAATGAATGGGAAATGAATGGGAAATGACTGAGATATGAATGAGAAATTTCTGAATGAGAAAAATGAGAGGAAGAAAAATCACAAACTAAACTTTTTGTTTTGGGACTCAAGCGTTAAACACGGGCTAAACGTTCAAATTGAACTTTTTGTTTTGGGATCCAAGCGTTAAACAGGGGTTTAAACGTTCAAATTGAACTTTTTATTTTGGGGCTTAAACGTTCACATGTGTGTAGATAAGCCGGCCGGCAGGGGACAAACAGGGTTGTTTATTTTGTAATGTGGATCCACAGTGTGTTTTATTTTAATCCATACCTGCCTACAAAAGAGGGATTGGTTGTTATTTTGTTTTTATTGGTAATATCATAAGGTATTGGTTTTGATTTCGCACACACAAACAAAACCACAGTTGTTTAGAGAAAGCTCACGAGGAGCTATGGGTTTGTATAAATATGGGTTTGTGTAAATACACACCAGGAAAGCACATTTGTCTCAAGCAGACCTACACGCCACATTTAGAGGGAAATATAGACTGTATAAAAGTTATGGTCTAGGTGGTTTTGAAGAACCACAGAAAAACAACAGCAACACATTTATTGAAGGGGAAAAGAAAGTATGTCTGCCAGAAGCAATACATACATACCATACATACATACACTTTTATTTATTATGTGAGGAGTTTAATCTTTCGCTAGTGTCTCTTAATGTGTCTTAAAAGGTCTCAACCTGGAAATTGACCCGCGCCTCACCACCACCATGCAGCAGACTGAGAGTCAGCGCCAGGCTCAACTATACTGAGGACCACCAGCAGTCCAGGCTCAAGCGCAGACCATCAACACCCCGGGCAGGCTTCAGCCAGGGAACCGACGGCAGCAACATCCGCAGCCACTACAGCTCTGAACACAGCAGCTAGCGGCCAGCAGTGGGAGAGATTTATCTCTCCCTCCCGTGTAAGTGTTTTACCACACCGGTGTAAACGGGCTATAGAAATGCAACAGGAGTGGTTTGCTTGCTGTAATAAGAATATATAACTGCCGTTGAGTTTCCCATTCATAGCTTGGCCCGGAGGTTGACGCCAGCAGGATAACATCTGCCCTTGGATATGAACAATGCGCTGTGGGGGGACCGACCTGGACAGTTTAACAGCGGAGAGGACTCAACGAAGCGAATCAAGACGGAGCGGAGAGGGTGTGAGGCGCTGGTCAATCACAGGCGAGAGGCTGACACGGCCGGAGACGCAAGCCAGTTGAGGGTGGAGGGTTCACAGCAGAACTTCCTCCAAAGACACCAATTATGAGCAGATAAGTAATGACACACTTGAACATTTGCATGTTACAGCTGTTTGACAAACCATTGTTTTAGCAAGAGAATCACACACTGCACACATTATGTACATGCAATGCACACAGAGCAAAAGTACTTTTATGCATTAGTACAGTATTGTTTAATAGAAGTTATGTTTTTTTTTAGGAAAAGTGAGTGTTTAGCCTGGAAAACCCTTATTGCCAAGCGAAAAGGTAAATGTTTGTGAACACACTGAGATTTCTCTTCCCCCCCGCTTCTCGGCCTGAAGCCTTGAAGCGGTGCAGCACCCTCCAGATAACCACAGTGCATAGCGCACACACATTTCCCAAGAGGACTGAGAGAGGCAGAGACAAGTTAAAGGGTGTCTCTCTCTAAAAAATAAGTATATAGAAAAACTGCTAAATTAATTGACACATGCGTTATATAACGCATCTGTCAAAGGGGGTAAGCAGTTTTTGTTTTTGTGTCTGTTTTTTGTTTTGTTTTTAAGTTTTTTTGTGTTGTTTGTTGTGTATGTGTTTGTGTGCCTGTGTGACTGAGACAATCAGATGGACAAGCAGACTGAGACAATCAGATTGGACAGTAGATTGGGACGATCTCCAATGCCAGATGCTGAGATCCAGCCTCCCACATCCTTCACCAGCGCAATTAGCTTAGTCTCTGCATACACACACACACATGCGAAAGTTTGAGGACAGACCGGATGAATGGCGAAGGACAGACAGCGTGGTGCACTCGGGCGAGTGCATCCTTCGTGACGGTTTCCCCCTGGCGAGTAAGATGCTGAGAGTCGTACTTGGTGTGGTTTGTGTAAAAAACTGTGATCATGTGTATTAAAAAGCGTTTTGGAACCACAGGAGACAGGGGGAGTGTGAACACAGTGTGAATGAGTGAAGCCTTGGAACGGTGAAAGGTGTGTGATTGTTGAAGGGAATGTTAATGTACACCAGTTAGACAGGAAATAGGGGACTCCAGTGTGACTAGATAGCGGAGAGGAGGACAAAGACTCGAGACATGACTTGGACTTGTAAGATGACTTGTGAGCTGATAGGTCGCGGGTTCATTTCCCAGCCTTTTGAGCAGAGTACATGCCAAAGTCGACTTGGGATGTATGTCTGCCGGATGCTTGGAAGGGAACCCAAAACAAGTAGTAAATCTGACTAATGTACTCTGTAGGTTGTGTAAATTGTGTATTGTAGTAGGGTTGGGGGTAATTAATCAAATTGTGTGTTAAATGAATATAAACATATTCTAAACTACCAAGTAGGGCTTAATTTGAATGTAACCTGTAGCAAGTTAAAGGTTTCAGTCTTCGATTGGATGAACAGGAGCCATTACCAGAAATGTGTAAACTGTGTTTTTAAGAAGAAAAAAAAAATATATGCCAAAAGTGTGGAGCAATAAAAAGGCCATTGACCTCTGACACACTTTGTTTATGATATGAAATCTTGGGTAAATAATCATGCTTGATTTGATATTAGCATAACTAAGAGTTTGATTTGAGCAAATGATACATTGTAACATAAGTATGTATTAAGTATTAAGTAAGTAACCGAAATGAAGGACTTATTAATTGTGATTGTGAACACATGGGGAAATTTTAATCTATATAGATGTGTGAGATGATACATTTTTTTCTAACAAGTTAAGGATAATAGTTATGTTAGTTTTCTTTGACTGTGTTTGAACTTATAGTTTGTTATCAATAATTTATTTTTTAATATTGATAATAATGATTTATTCTTATCAAAAGTGTGGAATTGTCATGGAAAATTATTGATCAAATGCTTATTGATTGATTAGTTATTGGCTATGGCAATTCCATGCTGTATTTAGTGAACTGTGTTTTTCAGCAATGCAGAGGATTGCTGTTCTGTGAGAACAAGTATCTTGTTTTGGGGAAGTGTCTAGAGAACATGTGAGTTCCTGTGGGAACCTGTGTCTTGTTTTGGGAAGAACTGTGAGAATAGACACTTGTTATGTATTCTGGTGAACATCAGATTAACTATGGACGTCATGGAGAAGTACTGAGTTGGAGGGAGGTGCAATGAACTGCCCTCCACGATGAGGGGCGGGCATCGATAGTTTCAGTATATGATGTGATGTAAACAATAATTCGGGGCTCTTGTATCGTCAAATGTAGATGAGAGGAGACCTCCGTGCACGGAGAGATGATTGTGGAAATAAAAAACCTCCTATGAACATTTAAAACGGATATCTAATTATTGATGAATCAGCAGAGCATTGCAGTGGATTTTTCCTCCACAATGGAGCCACAGGAGAACGAGAGAGTGGAGAGGGAGGGTAGAGAGGGGACCCCGGGCGCTCGCCCGCCAGGACAGGATCCGGGCCCGTCCGCGAGCGGTGGCGGTGTGAGTTGGAGTGATCAGATGGAGGAGGAGGCCGCTGAAGACAGGGTCGGGACCACACCAGTGTGGGCTAAGGTTCCGGACATAGGAGGAGCTCAGAGGAGGAAGAGGAAGCCGCATGGGCCCCCGTCCCCTTTGGAGACGGCAAACAAGTACAAGGCTCTTGCAGGAAATGAGGAGGAGGAGATGGGATACATTGCGGGAGAGGGAAACCAAGAGGAGGGAGTGGGCATAGGGTTGGGGGCAGCGGTTGGCACTCCTGATCCTACTGGAACTGTGGGTAAGACGGGCAGTGTTACTGTTGTCCCGGAATCCTCTCAGGACTCGGTCATTACTGACCCGCCCCTGCCTGGAGCACGTTCAAAGGAAGGTGTGACCATGGAGGACGATGTGGCCGCTGAGGCCCCCATTACCCCTGCCCCCCAAGGGGAGCAGTTTTTCCAGCTGCCAGAGGACGAGGAGGACTTGTATGGCTGAGAGTGGGTGAGGACCATTTTCCACCATAGCTGATTCTGGCGACCCTCACAATAATTACAGTAAATGTCAGCGGGTTAAGGGATAGAGCTAAGAGGGATGTCGTTTTTGCCCATTTGGCCTCTTTGAATTTTGATTTGTGCTTATTGCAGGAAGTACACTTAAAGGATGAGGAAGATGTGGTTTTGTTTTCGAATCAATGGGTCAAGGGGGAATCGAGATGGAGCATTGGGGGGGTTCATTCCTCAGGGGTGGGAATACTGTGTGCGGGGGGTGGAGTCTCGATTGTGGGGAGTTTTTCGCCGGTGCAGGGGAGGGTTTTGGTTTTGGACATTACATGGCATCAAAGGGCATTGAGGGTGGTGAACATTTATGCAAATGCTGAGCGGAAGGGAAGATTGGAGCTGTTGGACAACTTGGACACTATCTTCATGACCAATGCTCCAGTGGTCATTGGGGAGGCTGCTTTTGAGAGGCTGGTAAAAAGGTATCAGTTGGTGGATGCATTCCGTAAGGTGCACCCAGCAGACCCGGGTTACACCTGGGCAAACAGCAGGGGGGCAAAAAGTCGGCTGGACTATGTCATGTGTCCATCGGAGTTCAGGGTTGTGGCAGCCCGAACTTCTCCAGTTTTTTATTCTGACCATAACAGCTTGACTGTGGAGGTTGATTGTGGGGGGGTAATTTTTGGGAAGGGGTATTGGAAGTTTAATAACCAGATGCTGACTGAGGCTCGGGTTTTTTTACAAGGATGTGCTAGAGTGCTGGGAGAGTACGAAGGTGCGGATTCGAGTTTTTGTTCAGGGTTATGCGAGGGAGAGGAGGAGGGAGGAGTTTAGGGAATATTACGAAGTGCAGAGGGAGGTGGAGGGTTTGATTGTACAGGGGAATAGGAACACCAGGGTTGATGCTGACTCTTTGTTCTCTTTGCAGAATAAGCAGCACAATTTTTTTCAGAGACGAGCTGAGGCTTTTAAGTTTAGGGTTCTGAGGGAAAAGTGGGAAAAGGATGAAAAGTGTTCCTCATATTTTTTTAAGAAGTTTAAAAGTGTCACAAAGAGGCGAGTTATTTCCTCCCTCTTGGATGCCGGGGGGAGGGAAGTTATGGATAAGGGGGGGATGATGGGGGCGGCAACTGCCTACTTTTCTGACTTCTTTTCTGAAGTGGGGGTGGATTGGGACATGGGGACAATTTTGTTGGGTAACTTAGAGCAGGCTGTGCCGGAAGATTTAAAGGAGAAAATGGAGGGGGATCTGTGTTTAGAGGAGATTTATAGAGCTATGATTTCGATGAGGGATGGGAGGGTGCCGGGAATTGATGGCCTGTCAAAGGAGTTTTATGTTGTTTTTTGGGATGTGTTGGGTCCAGTAATGTTGGAGTTGTTTACTTTCATTTGTCAGAAGGGAAGCATGGGTGAACCAATGTGCCATGGGGTTATTTCTTTGTTGTATAAGAAGGGGGATGAACGTTTGCTGGCTAATTATAGGCCACTAACAATGCTTTGTGTTGACTATAAAATGTTCAGCAAAGTATTAACAAATCGGTTGGGGTCTGCTCTGCCGTATATCATCGGGCCTGACCAAACCTGTGCTGTGGAAGGAAGGCAGAGTAGCTGGAACAGTCAGCTCCACCGTGACATTGAGGAATATGCCCGAGATCGGAACCTTTCTTATATTCTCCTCAGTTTGGACCAAGAGAAAGCATTTGACCGTGTAAGCCATCAATTTTTGTTTCGAGTTTTGAAGAAGTTTGGTTTCGGAGAGCGTTTTCTAAGTTGGCTTTTGATTTTATACACAAATGTGGGGAGCAGGGTGAACATTAATGGTCACTTGGGGACTTTTTTCAAGCAGACTAGGGGGGTTCGTCAGGGCTGCCCATGCTCTGCCCTGCTTTATGTTGTTTTTATTGAAGTGTTGGCCTGCGCGGTGAGGCAGAACCACAATATAAGGGGGGTGAGGCTGCCAGGGGGCGAGCATTTAGTGATTTCGCTCTATGCGGATGACACAGTGTTATACCTAGATGACGACATGTATTTGCGGGAGGCCATGAGCATCATAGAGGACTTTTCACGGGCATCAGGGGCGAAGGTGAACAGGGGGAAGTCACAAGTTAAGTATGTGGGGGGGTGGGGAGACAGGCAGGAGGCTCCATGTGAGCTAGCCCTGTGCACCGGCCCAACTAAGATCTTGGGGATTTCATATGGCAACGAGGACAATGTACAGGTGAACTGGGAGGTGAGGCTAGCTGTGGTGGAGAAGAAGCTGAACCTGTGGGCGATGCGGAGGATGTCAATCACTGGCAAGGTTTTGGCGATTAAGGCCGACATCCTCCCGTCCCTTCTTCATGTGGCTCAAGTGTATCCGATGCCTGCGGTGATTGCTCTAAGGTTGCACAGGGCCATGTTCAAGTTTGTATGGGGGGGGGGGTACGAGTCTGTGAAAAGGGACCTCATGTACCAGCCAATTGTGAGGGGAGGGAGGGATCTGCCCAATTTAGCATTGAAACTGAGAGTAATGTTTTATTGTAAATTGTGCACGAGTCTGGTGGCTCCACCACCACACAAGTACCGGGCTCTGCTCAAATTCTGGCTAGAGGGCCCCCCTTAGGCCGGTGTTAGGGGTATGGGACAACAGCTTCCCAAAGTCAGAGCAGACCCCAGTGTACCTGGAGAGGGTGGTACGCTGGGCAAGAAAACATAAGGAATGTGTGGAGGGGGAGCTGATGTTTCATCACAAGCAACTTTATGATAAGATGCTAGAAAAGATGAGCCCTAGGGACTCAGGTCACATTACTAGGGAGATGTGGATGAGGGTGCAGGGGAAGGGCCTGGACAACAGGTTGAAGGATTTTAATTGGTTGGCCCTGCATAATAGATTTTCTGTAAGAAAAGTGTTGTATAATCACGGGTTGTCACGTAATGAGCACTGTCCAAGATTAAACTGTGGTGGGGTGGAGACATTGGAGCATGTGTTGTGGGGATGTACATTTGCTCAAGAGGTATGGGGGGAGATGGGGCAAAGGTTTGCAGCGCTAAATGGCATGTCTTGGGCAATGACCCAGGAGATGGATTTCAGAGTGGAGAGGGCATGTTTGGGGAAGATGGTTTTTGTTGTTTCACTTGTGAGGGCCAAATTGTGGGAGGCGAGGTGTGGGATGGTGAATAACAGAAACACGAGGTGGACAGTAGAGGGCGCTGTTAGATCGGTGGAGGCTGCCCTCCACGGACGGCTCCTGCTGGAGATTGACAAGTGGGGGAAGGATGCCATTAAGAAGAGGTGGAAGACCCTCTATCCACATATTTGAGGGATTGTCCAAGACATGCCGAGTAGGAGACTGTAAAAGGCAAAGGGTTTTTTATTTATTTGATTGTGTACTTTTGTTTGGTGGGATAATGGAGTTGGAGATGGGTTGTGATGAGATGTGCAGTGGTTATGTGTATTCCGTGTATGATGTAGGATTGAGTTGAAAATAAACCTTTCCAAAAAAAAAAAAAAAAAAAAAAAATCTGTTCTTATCAGTTTAATATCTGATACGTCCTCTATACAGGGACAATATATTAAACGGATTTTTGGAAGTAGGAGTTGAAAAAGGGGCTTGCTCCGTTCTCTCCACGCATTGACCCGGTATTGCAGTGCCGCTGGGAACAGTGCACCCTTCTTGCATTCTGTAGAAATGAAAACCATTGCGATAGGGGCCTTGGCTTTAAAGTGGCTCTAGATCAGTCTTAAGTAAGCTGGGCCGTGCAGTGCAGTGGTTAAGCTGTCAGGTTTGTAAGCAGAGGACCACCGGTTAGGGAGAGATAAGTTTGGTTCCCGGGGGAGGGGGGTCGTCGCGGCCGGAGGAAGTTTTTTTTATCGTAAAGTGGGCGTGGCTTAATCCGGGGGTGGGCGTGGCTTTGGGAGAGGGGCGGGTCATGATTCTTCTGTGGAACAATTCGGGACAAGCTTGGGGGGCTAAATCTCAGGCGTGTAAATGCTACGAAGGCAACTTTAATAGTCTCAGCATGACATCATCACTCTGGCGTTCCGTTAACTCATTCATGGCCAAAGACGTCTTTGACGTGTTATCAGGAATAGCCCAGAGGGCCAATGATGTGTTTGACGTGTTTTTGTTTTTATTAGTGCAGCGCGTAGTTCAAACACTTCCCCAGCCAGTGACATGTTATCAGGTCCCTGGCATCTAAGACAAGCCGACAACACGTGAACAAACACATACCGCAGCTGTTGTTTTGAAATTGAGCAGGAGGAAAAACAGAAAACGGATAAACGCTTCTTTGTGCAGAGAGGAGAAACGCCATTGAAACGCCCCTCAGCGCGCTGCACGAGCTGGTCGCCTTCCTGTGTGCCAGCCGGGAGAAAACGGGAGAAAGTAATCCAGAGATGTGTTTGATGATCGGAGGAATGAGGAAATGATCGATCAGTTTGACGGGTAATCCAGAGGGCAGTGAGGACGTGTTGAATAGCCGAGGGGAAAACGGGAACGATCAAACAGCAGGGAGTATAGGACAGGGAGACATGGACGAGGACGGGTGGACCAGAACAAAACAAAATAAACACACGAACAGCTAACAAGGCAGAAGCGGCAGTCACAGCAGCAGACGCCAGCAGTACTCAGACCCGGAAACAACGTAACAAAGATAAAAGGGGAATTGTGTGTGTGTGTGTGTCTGTCTGTCTGTCTGTGTGTCTGTCTGTCTGTCTGTGTGTCTGTCTGTCTGTCTGTCTGTCTGCACACTCACTCACACTGAGTAAACTGTATTGTTGAATGTAAAAAAAGCACTTGTATATGTATGTACATGTATATATATATATATATATATATTTTTTTTTTGTCATTTGTGTCATAACGAATAATATTTACATGTCTGATGTCAATACAGTTCAAAATAAAAGAATTGAGAGCGAGTTCTGCCTGAGATTGTGTGCTTTACAAAAATCGCCTTTTCTCCTGTTTTTCTTCTCAGAGAGACCTTTTGGGTGAAAACAGGGTGTATATAAATGGCTATAAGTAGAGTACAGAACATGCTAAAAGCTCACTTTTTTTCCTGGTGAACCCAGAGACATACATCTTCATTTTGAGGTATTGCAAATCACTTTGGTGCTAATAGATAATTTACTGTGGGTCTTGAAATATGACCAACAATTATGAAAATCTTTGGCCTGTGCTAAATATTGGCAGTCCTAAACTGGCCATGAATGAGTTAACTTCAACAAAAGATCAGGGGAGAGCGCAAACGCAGTCCCCCACTACCAGAAATTATGCAGTCGAGATTCCCACATTTGGGAAGCTTTTCCGTAGGGAGGTGCAAAGTCTACGTTGAAACGTAGACAATCGTGGCCTCTCATTGGCTCAGATGTCTACGTTCATGTACAACGTAGACAATCGCGGCCTCTCATTGGCTCAGATGTCTACGTTCATGTAGACATCTGAGCAAATCCGAGAGCCTTATAACGTAGACTCTCCTCTCATTGGTTCTGGGCTGCTCCCCCCCAGTCGCCCCACCCACCCTCAACAAAGAAACTGTTTTTCAGAGCCGCCATTTTTCTGCCGTTGAAAGTCACACATTCAGTTCACAGTTGGATTGTATTATTTCGCCAGAACCGAGAATTTCTCTGCGCGAGGAGGTAAGAGCTGGATTTTATATCTAATTATGCGATAAAAGCGAGTCTTGTTGAGAGGAAAAACGTAACGTAACGTTATTTGCAGGGCGAAACTCTGTTCGCCAAACTCCATTCAAATACATGGCGTTTTCGCCGAGCCTCAAAAGGGCGAGGACAGCCCGGGTTTTATGTTGTAATAGTTATTGTATGTGTATTAAATGTATGCCGAATTGATTGGTGTTGCCGTGCAATCCATTTCATATGCTTAAAATAACACAACTATGCCGCTGCTGCGCTAAGGGCGCCGCTGCGCTGTGTGGAGAATTTAACGTTAACCGACTGTATCGTGTTGACTTGCAGATAACGTTACCTGTTATAGTAAACATGAATTACATATTTCTAGCTGTGCTGTCTGTAACTGCCTAATGCTCGTTGCTGCGTGTGTAGCTTTGAAAGTGACGTGTCATGTTGACATGCATAGCTTGCATGCATAGCTTACTCTCAAACCTAGGAAAATTGGCATAAATGCATCTAGCTGGCCTGTGTACAGCATTGCATTGCAGAATGTAAAATTGATAACACTTGTTGCTGCGTGTGCAGCTTTGAAACTGACGTGTCATTTTGACATGCAGATAACATGGCTTACTCTCAAACCTAGGAAAATTGGCATAAATGCATCTAGCTGGCCTGTGTACAGCATTGCATTGCAGAAAGTAAAATTGATAACACTGTAAGCTTTGAATTGAATGAATATGCTTATCTTTGCTCTAATCTCTTTGGTAGTATATTTAGTTTTATTTGATCAGTCATGCCGTGAAGACTAACTAATAGTCCTTCTCAAACTACTTTCTACAGGATGCTACCTTAGTCAATCAAAATGTCTTAGCTGTCATTGATTGTGTTGCATAGTTCTACTGTTGACAAAATATGATATTGTAAGTCGCTTTGGACAGAAGCGTCTGCTAAATGTCATAATGTTAATGTAAATGTAATGTAACTAGCTCAAAATCTGTGCTGTCATTTTGCAGAATG
Source organism: Poromitra crassiceps (assembly GCF_964638095.1). Classification (NCBI taxonomy): domain Eukaryota; kingdom Metazoa; phylum Chordata; class Actinopteri; order Beryciformes; family Melamphaidae; genus Poromitra; species Poromitra crassiceps. Next base: position 498,547 of record NW_028152219.1, on the reverse strand, counting down.
GATTACCGTGTCGGTGAGGGCTGGTGGGTTTTGGTCCACACAGCCAGGAGACCTACGCCGGGCTCTATGAGTCCACCAGCCCTGGGCTCCCAGGGTAAATGTTGTAATGGATGAATTAATTGCAGTGATTGTGTGTGTGATGCTGTGTGAATCACTGCTCTGATGTTTTGTGCTCATAGCTATGTGAGCTGGGTGAGGAGAGAGCGTGTGTGTGCGCCAGGGTCAGCCATGCACATGCTCCAGTGCTACGTGCACGGCCGGGACCAGGAGAAGAGGGCGACCGCCCCCCCCCCCCCCGGAAAGCCCGGGCCCCTCCACCCTCCAGTAAGCGTCCTGTTCTTTACATGGTAACCTTTCATGACCTGGGTTACACACAACCAACAGCTTGTGAGGGGTTCTCCTGTAATTCTGTTTCTTCTTCTGTGTGTGTGTGTGTGTGTCTGTCTGTCTGTCTGTCTGTCTGTCTGTCTGTCTTGTCTGTCTGTCTGTCTGTCTGTCTGTCTGTCTGTGTGTGTGTGTGTGTGTGTGTGTGTGTGTGTGTGTGTGTGTGTGTGTGTGTGTGTGTGAGAGAGAGAACAAGCTAAAAAGTTATATTGGACTATTAAAATTATCCTCTATCTGGATTAGACTGCAATTATCTTTAATACTCAACCAAACCTTTTCAAAGAGCTTTATCTGCCATTTAAATGGATCCAAAGTCAGATTCTATTCCAATCTATATGTCAATCAAATGTAGGTCACTTTAAACAATATACAAACACTAGATTCAATGGGTCGCCTGTAGCCTGAAAAACCAAGTCACTGGTGTTGGACTCCTGGTTCCGGGACGCGGTTCAATTCCGTGCAGTGTCGACTTCTGACGGCTTGCCGGCGACTCAAATTCATTTTTGCATTTCAAATTGCATCGATTTTTAAACGGTTCAATAGGGAAACATTTAGGCCACATTACCTAGCCCTTCACACACAAACAAACCAATGAATGAGGATAGGCGAAAGACAGCATAAAACAGCACTGAGCTCTTTCCATCTATGATGACTAACTGTTCAAAATAGTGTTTCCACTAGTTAAGTGAGTACAATATAGTACTGTACAATATTTATAGGGAGTGCATTTAGAAATTCAAGGTGCTTCAGAATTGACTGTGTGAACACTAATCAACTCTGCTGTTGCACATCAAATCAAAACAAACTCAACCTCAGCCCGTTGCAAAATAAAGAAATGAAATCACTTTCACTGAGCCATGTCTATTTTCAAGAACTTTGCAGGCCCAATTTGCTCAAATTCAAGGACCAAACATGATTGAGAGATGGATGACAGGCTGGTTCCCTCGTGGACCGCATGGATTCCAGGCACAATATTGCTTACAACCATATAGCGTAACTGTGTCCTGCAACGGACACCTGGACGCCTGTTTCGTCACGTCCGGGTCAGAGGTCTCTCGACGTGGTTTCCGGTACTTTAGCAGGCATTTCAGATGCTGGATTGCCGCTTTGTGAAAGTGGAACTAATTTATACATCATATGTGTCAATATGTGGAATTTCATATGAATATGTGCATGGTAACATGTCAAATTACTTTAGGAAAGTGACTTTGATGACAGAAAGCCATAAGACGTGCTTGGGCGACGAGAGTTACTGATCTTTAAAGTTGCTAGCTTGCTAACGCTAGCTTTGTCTAAAACACAACAAGGCCAGCTAGGTGGCAATAATGCAGCAAAATGGGACTCAGCGACCACTACAAGCCACTCGCTTTGTTGACTATTACTGGCTTGCTAACCACTGGCTTGCTAACCAGCAGAGCCGCAGAGTGAGCTGTCCGTAACAGGACAAGAGCAGCTTTCAGTTAAGACGCCAGCGGTAGCGTCCGTTCCCCGACTCTGGTAAATCAAAGACACAACTAAAATAAATTATTTCAACAGTATGTTGCTAGAAAGAAGTTCGACTTAACGTTTTCGCCGTTAAACTACACGGAAACATGACATGATCATTGTAGCAGTGTTTGAAGCACAATTTTAACAGGAGTTTTGTAAAAATATTGTCCGTTGCAGGACTCGCTTCCGTTAAGCATCTTATGCGGCTGGTTGTAAGATTGAATGTTGACAATACATGTTTGTTTTTCTGTGTTTTCCCATTTGTGTGTCTGTCTGGAATAATAATAATCATCATGTATATCTAATATACATTTAGCGATAAATGGACCTTTACCCTTTAAATCAGGGTAAAGGTCACAGGCTAGATTGGTTTGTTTTGATGATGTCAGGATGTTCCTGGTCTGTCACACCTGGGGGAAGGCATATGCAAAACAGTGTTAGGATCAGTGACATCACAGGTGGGTTTTTTTTTATCAACGTAGACATTTTAGCCAATGCCGTGCAAGATCAATTGCACTTCTATACAGTCCATCACGTTCGCAGAGCTTTTCTGTACGGAGGTGCAAAGTCTACGTTGAAACGTAGACAATCGCGGCCTCTCATTGGCTCAGATGTCTACGTTCATGTACAACGTAGACAATCTCGGCCTCTCATTGGCTCAGATGTCTACGTTCATGTAGACATCTGAGCAAATCCGAGAGCCATATAACGTAGACTCTCCTCTCATTGGTTCTGGCCTGCTCCCCCCCAGTCGCCCCACCCACCCTCAACAAAGAAACTGTTTTTCAGAGCCGCCATTTTTCTGCCGTCGAAAGTCACAGTCTGTTGGATTGTGTTGGATTGTCTTATTTCGCCTTATTCAGAGAATTTCTCCGCGCTAAGAGGTAAGAGCTGGATTTTATATCTAATTATGCGATAAAAGCGAGTCTTGTTGAGAGGAAAAACGTAACGTAACGTCATTTGCAGGGCGAAACTCTGTTCGCCAAACTCTATTAAAATACATGCCGTTTTCGCCGAGCCTCAAAAGGGCGAGGACAGCCCGGGTTTTATGTTGTAATAGTTATTGTATGTGTATTAAATGTATGCCGAATTGATTGGTGTTGCCGTGCCATCCATTTCATATGCTTAAAATAACCCAACTATGCCGCTGCTGCGTTAAGGCCGCCGCTGGGCTGTGTGGAGAATTTAACGTTAACCGACTGTATCGTGTTGACTTGCAGATAACGTTACCTGTTATAGTAAACATGAATTACATATTTCTAGCTGTGCTGTCTGTAACTGCCTAATGCTCGTTGCTGCGTGTGTAGCTTTGAAAGTGACATGTGTCATGTTGACATGCATAGCTTGCATGCATAGCTTACTCTCAAACCTAGGAAAATTGGCATAAATGCATCTAGCTGGCCTGTGTACAGCATTGCATTGCAGAATGTAAAATTGATAACACTTGTTGCTGCGTGTGCAGCTTTGAAAGTGACATGTCATTTTGACATGCAGATAACATGGCTTACTGTCAAACCTAGGAAAATTGGCATAAATGCATCTAGCTGGCCTGTGTACAGCATTGCATTGCAGAATGTAAAATTGATAACACTTGTTGCTGCGTGTGCAGCTTTGAAACTGACATGTCATTTTGACATGCAGATAACATGGCTTACTGTCAAACCTAGGAAAATTGGCATAAATGCATCTAGCTGGCCTGTGTACAGCATTGCATTGCAGAAAGTAAAATTGATAACACTGTAAGCTTTGAATTGAATGAATATGCTTATCTTTGCTCTAATCTCTTTGGTAGTATATTTAGTTTTATTTGATCAGTCATGCCGTGAAGACTAACTAATAGTCCTTCTCAAACTACTTTCTACAGGATGCTACCTTAGTCAATCAAAATGTCTTAGCTGTCATTGATTGTGTTGCATAGTTCTACTGTTGACAAAATGTGATATTGTAAGTCGCTTTGGACAGAAGCGTCTGCTAAATGTCATAATGTTAATGTAAATGTAATGTAACTAGCTCAAAATCTGTGCTGTCATTTTGCAGAATGGATTACCGTGTCAGTGAGGGCTGGTGGGTTTTGGTCCACACAGCCAGGAGACCTACGTGTGTGTGCGCCAGGGTCAGCCATGCACATGCTCCAGTGCTACGTGCACGGCCGGGACCAGGAGAAGAGGGCGGCCGCCCCCCCCCCCCGGAAAGCCCGGGCCCCTCCACCCTCCTGTTCTTTACATGGTAACCTTTCATGACCTGGGTTACACACAACCAACAGCTTGTGAGGGGTTCTCCTGTAATTATGTTTCTTCTTCTGTGTGTGTGTGTGTGTGTGTGTGTGTGTGTGTGTGTGTGTGTGTGTGTGTGTGTGTGTGTGTGTGTGTGTGTGTGTGAGTGTGTGAGAGTGTGAGAGAGAACAAGCTAAAAAGTTATATTGGACTATTAACACATTGAGTGCCACAGCGCTTCAGTAAAATTGTCTGCAGCCTGTGCCAGATTCACTTCCATTCAGTTGAAAACAGCTATAGAATTTTTTCTATTAGGGCTATATTGATAGGGCTGGACTTTAATGAAACATTGAACACTCCTGCTTCTTCCAAAGAAGAAATTTTGTTTCTAGACAGTTCCATTATGAAATGACAGCCTTTGAAAAAAGTGCACTTTCAAGGGTTTTCTGTCGTTTTTTTTTACTTTCCAAGATATAGTCACTTTTATGAATACCTTTTGCACTCTAATTTCGAGCACATTCACTGACTCTGGCTGGTGTTTTCTGATGTGGTGGCGTGGTGTGGTTTCTGTGCAGCCTGCGTGCCCCCCCCCCCCCTCTCCACCTCTGAGCTGCGGGCTCCTCCCCACACGCACAGAGTTTGTTTTCTGAGACTCCGTTTTTGCCCCGGACGAATCCCAGCGCGCATCAAGGAAATGCCAAACGCGACTGAACGAAAAGGCTTGGCCGTTAGGCTTCGGATGCTGGCTTTCTGGCAGGGAATCGTGGGGAGATAGATAGAAGCATAAGAGCTCAGTTGTGAGCGCGGATGCAGCCGAGCCCACTCTCCGCTGTAGACAGAGCAATATATACGGCTCTGGCTGAAGCATGCATCGGTTTCCTCTTTGATCACGTCTTTCCCTGCTGTCTCCTGTACAAAGTAAAGGATCTGAGGTGGGTGGCGCAGCTTCCGTGTCGATGTTTAAGGTGGCGCCGTGTGATCCCTTGAAGGGATTCATGCTCACTGGCTGGGTACGACCTTAAACAGCAGAATTATGGAATAATATGAATTATGATTTTAGGACGTACACAGACGTCCTTGGCACTGAACGTTACTTTTTTTTAGGATGTGCACAGACGTCCTTGGCACTCAATGTGTTAAGATTATCCTCTATCTGGATTAGACTGCAATTATCTTTAATACTCAACCAAACCTCTTTTCAAAGAGCTTTATCTGCCATTTAAATGGATCCAAAGTCAGATTATATTCCAATCTATATGTCAATCAAATGTAGGTCACTTTAAACAATATACCGTACAAACACTAGATTTAATGGGTCGCCTGTAGCCTGAAAAACCGTCACTGGTGTTGGACTCCTGGTTCCGGGACGCGGTTCAATTCCGTGCAGTGACCACTTCTGACGGCTTGCCGGCGACTCAAATTCATTTTTGCATTTCAAATTGCATCGATTTTTAAACGGTTCAATAGGGAAACATTTAGGCCACATTACCTAGCCCTTCACACACAAACAAACCAATGAATGAGGATAGGCGAAAGACAGCATAAAACAGCACTGAGCTCTTTCCATCTATGATGACTAACTGTTCAAAATAGTGTTTCCACTAGTTAAGTGAGTACAATATAGTACTGTACAATATTTACAGGGAGTGCATTTAGAAATTCAAGGTGCTTCAGAATTGACTGTGTGAACACTAATCAACTCTGCTGTTGCACATCAAATCAAAACAAACTCAACCTCAGCCCGTTGCAAAATAAAGAAATGAAATCACTTTCACTGAGCCATGTCTAATTTCAAGAACTTTGCAGGCCCAATTTGCTCAAATTCAAGGACCAAACATGATTGAGAGATGGATGACAGGCTGGTTCCCTCGTGGACCGCATGGATTCCAGGCACAATATTGCTTACAACCATATAAGCATCTTATGCGGCTGGTTGTAAGATTGAATGTTGACAATACATGTTTGTTTTTCTGTGTTTTCCCATTTGTGTGTCTGTCTGGAATAATAATAATCATCATATGTATATCTAATATACATTTAGCGATAAATGGACCTTTACCCTTTAAATCAGGGTAAAGGTCACAGGCTAGATTGGTTTGTTTTGATGATGTCAGGATGTTCCTGGTCTGTCACACCTGGGGGAAGGCATATGCAAAACAGTGTTAGGGTCAGTGACATCACAGGTGTTTTTTTTTATCAACATAGACATTTTAGCCAATGCCGTGCAAGATCAATTGCACTTCTATACAGTCCATCCCCCCAATGCCGTGCAAGATCAATTGCACTTCTATACAGTCCATCCCCATTTGGGAAGCTTTTCCGTAGGGAGGTGCAAAGTCTACGTTGAAACGTAGACAATCGTGGCCTCTCATTGGCTCAGATGTCTACGTTCATGTACAACGTAGACAATCGCGGCCTCTCATTGGCTCAGATGTCTACGTTCATGTAGACATCTGAGCAAATCCGAGAGCCTTATAACGTAGACTCTCCTCTCATTGGTTCTGGGCTGCTCCCCCCCAGTCGCCCCACCCACCCTCAACAAAGAAACTGTTTTTCAGAGCCGCCATTTTTCTGCCGTTGAAAGTCACACATTCAGTTCACAGTTGGATTGTATTATTTCGCCAGAACCGAGAATTTCTCTGCGCGAGGAGGTAAGAGCTGGATTTTATATCTAATTATGCGATAAAAGCGAGTCTTGTTGAGAGGAAAAACGTAACGTAACGTTATTTGCAGGGCGAAACTCTGTTCGCCAAACTCCATTCAAATACATGGCGTTTTCGCCGAGCCTCAAAAGGGCGAGGACAGCCCGGGTTTTATGTTGTAATAGTTATTGTATGTGTATTAAATGTATGCCGAATTGATTGGTGTTGCCGTGCAATCCATTTCATATGCTTAAAATAACACAACTATGCCGCTGCTGCGCTAAGGGCGCCGCTGCGCTGTGTGGAGAATTTAACGTTAACCGACTGTATCGTGTTGACTTGCAGATAACGTTACCTGTTATAGTAAACATGAATTACATATTTCTAGCTGTGCTGTCTGTAACTGCCTAATGCTCGTTGCTGCGTGTGTAGCTTTGAAAGTGACGTGTCATGTTGACATGCATAGCTTGCATGCATAGCTTACTCTCAAACCTAGGAAAATTGGCATAAATGCATCTAGCTGGCCTGTGTACAGCATTGCATTGCAGAATGTAAAATTGATAACACTTGTTGCTGCGTGTGCAGCTTTGAAACTGACGTGTCATTTTGACATGCAGATAACATGGCTTACTCTCAAACCTAGGAAAATTGGCATAAATGCATCTAGCTGGCCTGTGTACAGCATTGCATTGCAGAAAGTAAAATTGATAACACTGTAAGCTTTGAATTGAATGAATATGCTTATCTTTGCTCTAATCTCTTTGGTAGTATATTTAGTTTTATTTGATCAGTCATGCCGTGAAGACTAACTAATAGTCCTTCTCAAACTACTTTCTACAGGATGCTACCTTAGTCAATCAAAATGTCTTAGCTGTCATTGATTGTGTTGCATAGTTCTACTGTTGACAAAATATGATATTGTAAGTCGCTTTGGACAGAAGCGTCTGCTAAATGTCATAATGTTAATGTAAATGTAATGTAACTAGCTCAAAATCTGTGCTGTCATTTTGCAGAATGGATTACCGTGTCGGTGAGGGCTGGTGGGTTTTGGTCCACACAGCCAGGAGACCTACGCCGGGCTCTATGAGTCCACCAGCCCTGGGCTCCCAGGGTAAATGTTGTAATGGATGAATTAATTGCAGTGATTGTGTGTGTGATGCTGTGTGAATCACTGCTCTGATGTTTTGTGCTCATAGCTATGTGAGCTGGGTGAGGAGAGAGCGTGTGTGTGCGCCAGGGTCAGCCATGCACATGCTCCAGTGCTACGTGCACGGCCGGGACCAGGAGAAGAGGGCGACCGCCCCCCCCCCCCCCCGGAAAGCCCGGGCCCCTCCACCCTCCAGTAAGCGTCCTGTTCTTTACATGGTAACCTTTCATGACCTGGGTTACACACAACCAACAGCTTGTGAGGGGTTCTCCTGTAATTCTGTTTCTTCTTCTGTGTGTGTGTGTGTGTGTCTGTCTGTCTGTCTGTCTGTCTGTCTGTCTGTCTTGTCTGTCTGTCTGTCTGTCTGTCTGTCTGTCTGTCTGTGTGTGTGTGTGTGTGTGTGTGTGTGTGTGTGTGTGTGTGTGTGTGTGTGTGTGTGTGTGTGTGAGAGAGAGAACAAGCTAAAAAGTTATATTGGACTATTAAAATTATCCTCTATCTGGATTAGACTGCAATTATCTTTAATACTCAACCAAACCTTTTCAAAGAGCTTTATCTGCCATTTAAATGGATCCAAAGTCAGATTCTATTCCAATCTATATGTCAATCAAATGTAGGTCACTTTAAACAATATACAAACACTAGATTCAATGGGTCGCCTGTAGCCTGAAAAACCAAGTCACTGGTGTTGGACTCCTGGTTCCGGGACGCGGTTCAATTCCGTGCAGTGTCGACTTCTGACGGCTTGCCGGCGACTCAAATTCATTTTTGCATTTCAAATTGCATCGATTTTTAAACGGTTCAATAGGGAAACATTTAGGCCACATTACCTAGCCCTTCACACACAAACAAACCAATGAATGAGGATAGGCGAAAGACAGCATAAAACAGCACTGAGCTCTTTCCATCTATGATGACTAACTGTTCAAAATAGTGTTTCCACTAGTTAAGTGAGTACAATATAGTACTGTACAATATTTATAGGGAGTGCATTTAGAAATTCAAGGTGCTTCAGAATTGACTGTGTGAACACTAATCAACTCTGCTGTTGCACATCAAATCAAAACAAACTCAACCTCAGCCCGTTGCAAAATAAAGAAATGAAATCACTTTCACTGAGCCATGTCTATTTTCAAGAACTTTGCAGGCCCAATTTGCTCAAATTCAAGGACCAAACATGATTGAGAGATGGATGACAGGCTGGTTCCCTCGTGGACCGCATGGATTCCAGGCACAATATTGCTTACAACCATATAGCGTAACTGTGTCCTGCAACGGACACCTGGACGCCTGTTTCGTCACGTCCGGGTCAGAGGTCTCTCGACGTGGTTTCCGGTACTTTAGCAGGCATTTCAGATGCTGGATTGCCGCTTTGTGAAAGTGGAACTAATTTATACATCATATGTGTCAATATGTGGAATTTCATATGAATATGTGCATGGTAACATGTCAAATTACTTTAGGAAAGTGACTTTGATGACAGAAAGCCATAAGACGTGCTTGGGCGACGAGAGTTACTGATCTTTAAAGTTGCTAGCTTGCTAACGCTAGCTTTGTCTAAAACACAACAAGGCCAGCTAGGTGGCAATAATGCAGCAAAATGGGACTCAGCGACCACTACAAGCCACTCGCTTTGTTGACTATTACTGGCTTGCTAACCACTGGCTTGCTAACCAGCAGAGCCGCAGAGTGAGCTGTCCGTAACAGGACAAGAGCAGCTTTCAGTTAAGACGCCAGCGGTAGCGTCCGTTCCCCGACTCTGGTAAATCAAAGACACAACTAAAATAAATTATTTCAACAGTATGTTGCTAGAAAGAAGTTCGACTTAACGTTTTCGCCGTTAAACTACACGGAAACATGACATGATCATTGTAGCAGTGTTTGAAGCACAATTTTAACAGGAGTTTTGTAAAAATATTGTCCGTTGCAGGACTCGCTTCCGTTAAGCATCTTATGCGGCTGGTTGTAAGATTGAATGTTGACAATACATGTTTGTTTTTCTGTGTTTTCCCATTTGTGTGTCTGTCTGGAATAATAATAATCATCATGTATATTGTGGTATCTGAGCTGCCCACTGTCTGCCCATGGCCTGCCTTAATTAGATTATAAGTTATAGTTTACAATAGTCTAGATATTAAAAATTAGGAGGCATAGGATAGTTAGTGAAGCCATAGCATTTAACCTTTTAACTAACTAGGAGCAGAGGGAAAAAAGGCCAGACAGTCCGACTCCTTTGGGGAGGGGGGAGAGAGTAGTAAATGAGGAGACTTAAGATTAGAACAAAAGGCATTGATTGCTATCAAAGGATGGAAGACAGGAGAAGTCACACCTTTACACACTCAAACGCAGGAAGGGAGAAGCACATACACCTAAAAACAGCAGCTGTATTGTCTTAAGGAGAGAGAGGAGAAGGAGGGGGGTCTCTGGGCAAGGAACTTGAAAGGTTAGAGAAAGGGGGGTCTTTGGGGGGAAAAGGTCCTGAATGTGATAAGCAAATGTTCAACTTTTGTTAAGGCAAGGTTCAAAGGAGGAGACAAGATGCAAGGTGAGATAATAGCAGGAAGAGAAACAAAAGGGTACACACTGAAACACACGGAGAGCTAAGCACATATACATTTCTGGAGAAGCTTTTGATTGGACAGAGGGAGAGACAGCGAGAGCTGTGAATGGTCAGGTAGTCTGGAGGGGTGGAGCCTTGAGAGGAGGAGCAGAGGAGAGTCATAGTTTATTTAAGTCGATGCGCGCCAAGAAACAGATAGAGCATATTCTGATTTTCTCTCGGTGGTTATTTTTTCAGCCATCTTGTCCTTTGAATGCAAGTCTATTTTCTTCAAATAAACCCTGTTTTTTGAGACCTGACATTCGCCTCTCGACCCTTTTTCTGCATATTTCTGAACATACTTTTCACACACCACTGCCTTAAGAGACGACAAGTGGCGACCCCGCGTGATTTGATTGGGACTCGGAGAGACGCTCCGGCCAGGAACCAGCCAAGTGCAGGCCGCTCAGCTGCCTTCTTGCGGTAAGTGAGTCCTATTCAAAAATGAGCACGCAGGTGGTGTGTGGGAGTTGTTGGAAAATATGGTTAAAAAGGAAGAGAAATAAGGACGACAGTTTTGCCCAATAATATATTGTTGTGTGCGAGTTTTTGGCTATGGCAAACTGTACTAAATTATCTCGCTGTCCGTGGAAGACAGGAGATGAGGCCAGGTGGGCCTGTGTATGATAGCACACATTAAACTAGGACAACAATTAATAATTAGCCTCTGCCCTCCAAGTTGAGTAGAAATATTAATTGGCATTGTTTATGGACCCGAATATTGATCAAATTATGGCAATATAGGCAATGCGGTCCGAAGCCGTTGGTTGCCTATAGGAGATAGTTAAAATGTGTGTAGTTATTTGGAAAGGCAACTGAGATAACGCAGATTTTAAATAGATTGATGGTCACACAAACCATTTGGGAAATGCGTGTGTAAGTTTGGATAATTAAGACCTAAAAGAGTGTATTTGGCACTCACTGATTAAAAGTCACACGAAAGAAATAGTTTAGATTATGGTGTTTACAAATAGGTTGAAAATGCGCGTTGGTGATGTGTTGCTGTGTGATGTTGTTTGTATTGCTAAATGTAAGTGTTTGTAACCCGGCCGGGGTTGTGTGAAAGTGGTTGAAAATAGCACTTAATTAGAGTATCATTTGGAGTCAGATGTTGGTGATATTTGTTACATTAAGTAGGAGAGATTGGAGATTAAATATAGATGGTTGAATGTGAGTGTATGTGCGTAGAGAGTGTGGGTGAAAGGACATGTGAAATGACCGGAAGTGGCTGGTTGGAGAGGATGAGGAGAAAATGGCTGAAGTTTTTGCGTAATGTATGGCTGAATGCTGACTGTTGAGTTTGTTTGTTGTGGTAGAATGTGGAGATGCGTCTGAAAGGATTGTTTGTGTGGTAGTATGACTGTTTTGGTAGCGACTGTGTGTGTGGTGTTATGTTACTGTGGTGGAAACTACATTTCCCAGCGGGCTTGTGGTAGACGTACGGGAAGGACGGTAAGCCACATGGGACATTTTCCAGGAAAACGCGAATGTGAAAGTGTGGTTGTGAGAAAATGGCGTCGGACTGTTTATAGAATGTGATTGTTGTGGGCACTTGAGAAATGACTGTTGCATGGATGTTGTCGCGAGGAGTTTGTGGAATGAGTGAGAGTATTTGGAGTGATAGCGCGAGTGTGTATTAAGAGGCGGAGTTAAAATATCCGTGTGTGGGAGGCGCCAGCTGGCATGGCACGTAAGCATGTAGCATTAACGCGTCAATGTGGCTAGCTCATAGCATGCTAAGGTTAGCAGCTAACTATTGCTAGCAAGGCTCACATGTAGCGTGATGAAATAGCTATTAACTGGTTTTGGTTTGAAAAGGCATTCATTGGTGGTTAATATTGTGACTATTTACAGCGCTATAATGTGTGTTTGCTGGTTGTTTGGGGATAAGAACTGAATATGAACGATACGTGAATGGATGATAACATGGAATATGCAAGGGAATGTATCAGTATGCTGTTGTGAGGCGTATAATTAAATCATTTTGATGGCATTATTTGGTTGGTTTAAGTTGGGTATACGGATAAGCAAGAGTTTATTCACAGTAAGGCTACAAGTAAAATAAAGGGATATACAGTGATGGATCATTATGGTGATTGATATTAATACGAATTAATATGAACCTATTCATTAAAAATAAGACATGGGAATTAAGATCCGGACTAATTTTAAGTGTGTTTTTACAGTATTATAACGTATCCGGTATCTCATGAGGCAGAGGCTTCTTGATGGTACAAGGGTCTTTATTCATAGTTAGTTATATTACAACTCTCAGCGGTTGTCATGCTCAAAGCTAGCAGCTTTCCCTTCGAGTAGTGTGTGAAGACTGACGCGCATGCACAGTTCACTCCGGAAGTATCCCCACAGCATAGTGTTCCCCAATAAAGCACTCCCACACATCAGTTCATATCTGCAGTCAAGACACTACCAATGCTCACCCCTGTATGTGTACTGCTGATTCGCTACAGTATTATATTACGATTTCTCTTTTTGTAATGATAATAGCTATAGACCCCTTATACAGCCGGTCAACATTGAGCTGCGCGCATCGTAAAAAACCCATCAGTCTAGCTTTGATAAGACATTGGGAACTGTGTGAAAGCCCCGCTGTCAGGTCTGCCCTGTGCTCATCTGAAACACATAGTTATAGTTTAGTTTAAAATACAGTTGTCTGCTTACTACCACAGCTTATCGCCTAGTGATAAGCAATGATATGCATTGAAATTAACGTTGTTTGATGGGATATGTCTTACAGACGCATACGCACTGGCGCTGTCGATTGGCCAAGCCTATGGCCAGCCATACATATCGTACATTCCTTTAGAACTGGGGATAGCGTAGATAATTATTTTGTAACTTGCAAAGAGATATTGTTATGTTGATAATGCACACAACTCAATAAAGACATTATTTAATGTTACTTGGTTGTTAACTAACCGAGCGATGTGGCTGCAGCCTATAGTTTGCCTGATATGAAATGAGAGAGCACTGCAAAGTTGGGCATTTTTAACGATTTTCTCTTTCGGCTTGCAACCAAAGACATTTACGGTTAGCATTAAAAGCAGTATGAGTTGACGGGATTCGGTAAAACTTTAGTCCTTGCTTTGCAGATAGTGTACAGACTGTTCAGTGTTGTGTTGTGTTCTATTGCATGTGTGCGAGGCTGTGTATGTTCCCTCGAGTTGCGTAGAACAGGATATGAGGGGAGAATTAGGTAAATTATAATGTTGCAGCCTGGTTCGATCGTTTGTTGTTTTATTAACTAAGGGTGAATAGGCGGATCCGAATACTCTCCTACAATAGCTTTCCGATTTTGGCATCCCACTGTACAACACGAAGACAAATCTAGCTCGAATAATTTTCGGGCGACTGGAAAACTACTTGACAGGGCTGCGCGGAGTCTGTTTTTTTGCCTCCGTTTTGCGCATCTGACGCTACTTGTTGTCATTGTGACATAGGCATATAATTGGTCTGTAGATAATGGGATTACATTTTTGTCTATTTTTATAGTGTTAAATGGTTAAATTCTGAATACTTTTTCAAGGTGAATATTTCAAAAAATAAACAAAAACAATTTAGCACGATTATAATGCAAGCTTGGGTTACGTGGAGCATTGCTGTATCTGGCTGTGTGTGTGAGAATGGCAGCTTGTCTTTAGATAAGCGACTGTGGTATATCCAGTGTAACAGCGCCATCCTCTGGGAGAAGTTAATAGTGTATCACATAGAAATGTACGGTACTCACAACAGACATGTTTTATAAGGATGCACATTTGCATGTTACATGTTAGCACTAACAATAATTAGATTAAATAGCGATAAAGGAAATGCAATAAAATATAAATAATTAATTATAATTATAAATAGAGGTAACCTAGAGATTGATGGGATGAAGGCGGTGGATTAGATTAAGTCTTTTAATGATTTTAGATTAAATGGTTGATATGTAATGGAGTTTAAAAGAGGTTTGGTTATTTGCATGATTGTGTAAATACATTTAGGATGTTTGGATGGATTTGATTTTCTATTTGAATGATTTTTTGGGAATGTTATTAAATGATGTCATTATAGGGTTGCATTAGTTTAGAGGGTTGTTGTGGTCTCCTATGTTGTAAAATATTATAGTGGTTCCAGAACTCTAAGTCAAGTGGGACTTAGCATGAGGGTACATACTGGGTTTATGATTTAAATGTTGAATGTTGGAATGAGTTGGTCTAATGTGATATTTAAGCAATAGTGTATTGAACATGTTTTTGTCTTTTGTCTTTTGTCTCCGGCTGAGGAAAACGGGGATGGAGGCTACGATGTTTGATTGATGCTGAATCAACAGGCTCAGACTGGGTCGACATCTCCATTTGTCATCGAAATCCGTCAGCGGGGTGCGAGAGGTCTTTGATTGAAAAGGCGAGTGAGAATTTTGTCCACAGATTCGTTAAAACTATAATCACATAATTACATTCACATTTGTGGTGAGACGTATAGGTTTAGGAACACATGTATTTTTGTTAATTTACATAGTGATGGGGAATTTTGGCCATTGACTGAGCACTGAGTGTTTCATTGTGAGAGGACACTTTTGACAGAGTGTTGACATAGGCCAGAGTGTAAACACTTTGGTTGGGAAAAGGTGGGGGTTTTTCTTTTACAGGGAACGAGAGGAGGTGAAAACTGTTTGGCTGTGTTTTTCCTCCCATTTCTTTTTTAGGTATTGGCAAAGTAGTTTTCTCTTTTTTCCCAAAAGGTGAATGCAGCAGTTGACGCCTGATTGTAATTACTTAGGAGATTAATGATATAGTGTAAATTTGTACGATCAAATTCGTAGTACTTCCCACAGGTGGCGGAGTTGTGAATTACATCGCTTTAGGATATTATTGAATCTTGCATTGGTCCAAGGCAAACTTATATTTACAGAATACATAATAGTACACATTAAATAGGTTGTGTTTTTATAGTGGGGTAAGCTGGTATTGGAGAATAGAAATAGTGGGGTTTTGAGCAGCTGATATTTTATTTTGGGAGTTTAGAGGGTAAATACTGTTTAAAATGGGAGTTGGAGCAGGGAAATCATTTACTCCAGTGGGGATAGTGAAGCAGAATAACCCATTAATAAGAAATATAGCTAGTGTCTCGGACAAATGGAACAAGAGATGGCTGGATATCAAAAATCCATGGCCAACTAATGGGACATTTGACCTGGAGGTAATTAAAACATTACAAGTACTGATTGAGTCTCACAAAGTGGAAGAAAACAGAGGTAGGAAGGGTAGGAAGAGGAAGATGAAGAGAGAGATGGAGTTAGCTGTTTTGCAGTTGTTCTTTTTAGAGGGAGAAAAGTTGCTGAAGGTGACTGATGACAGGAGAGAGGAAGTGACAGATGCTATTTTAAAGAAATTGGAGGAGAGAGGGATGTTGATGACAAAGGTCGACGCCCCATTTACACATTTAGAAAGGAGCAATACACCTCCATATGAGAGAGAGAGTGAGGTAGTGACCCATTCTCAGTTGCCATTTATCAGAGAGGAGGGGAGGTATGAGAGGACAGATGGTCATGACAGAGTGATAGAGACAGGGGATTGTAAGTCAGCTATTGGGCTATACCCAGATGAGGGGAAGAAAGAGAACAGAAAGGATAAGGACAGGAGGGAGGGTAGGAAAGGTGGAGATAGAGCACCTGAGTTAGAGGGGGATGATGAGTGTGGAGGAGATGCAGCAGGGGTGAGGAAGCTGTTAGCTGGAACAGAGAAGAGAGGGTCTAGAGTTGAGAGAGACAGAAGTAAGAAAGGGAGTGCGTGTGCCATAACTAGTAGCAGTGAAGACTCAGAGGAGGATGAGGAAGCAGAAAAGAAGCTGAGGATAGTTAGAGCAGAACTATTGGAGTTGGAGGAGAGAAGGGAGGAGCTACAGGGAAAGATGGAAGCTGGAACCAGCAGTAAGAAAGAACGTCAGCGGATGAGAAAGGACATGAAAGCATTAGATAAGAAGAAGGCTAGGGTGAAGAAGGCTGAGAGGAGATACAGTCTGAGAAGTGAGAATAGAGGAGAGGGAAAGATGGAGCCGATGGTGGTGAGAGGAAGGAACTTAGAGTATGTGATACACTTGACAGATAGCCAAGAGAAAGACAGGAAACAAGCAGTAGTAGCTGTAGTGCAGTCCAATAGTCGATCGATGCCACAAGGTCCGATTCAAGCTCAGACACAGGTAATAGGTCGAATGGGATATCCGTGGCCTTTTGCAGCGCCTCAGCAGCAGTGGAGAGGGGGAACTAGAGGGAACTTAATTAGAGGGAGTTATGACCAGGGAGTGAGGCAGATGAGATGTTTTGCATGTGGGTTGTTGGGACACTTGGTACGTGACTGTGAGAGAGTGAGGAGGGGGCTGAACGGTAGAGGAAGTTATAGAGGCAACCAGAGGGGAGGTTATGGTGGGATGCAGCAGGGGCAACAAGGCATGGGGCTGGTAAACTCCTACAGGGGGCCAGTTGGAGGAGGAGCATACCAATAGGGAGGTTTATTGAAGAGAGAGTGGGAGGTATCGGCTGGTGATCGGTTTAGATTTAGAGCCTATTGTTAGTGTGAGCATTAAGGGTTGGCTTTTAGAAGTAATGGCTGATAGTGGAGCAGCGTTCACCTGCATTAGAACTAGAGAGGACGAGGATTAAGCAGCTGATATTGTCCACTCACTAGTGGAGTTGTAACTTAAGCAACAGAGAAGAATACTAATACTTGTTTAGATAATATTCCAGTGGCTATGTTAAGGATAGATGTAGAGTAGAAGAACATCAGAGAATTATTTTTAGCTGCTGGTGACAACATTAGCATCATTACTGTATTGTTAGAGACGAGGTCCAATAAGAAATATATAATATAGGTAAAACAAGGTAAGCAACACAATAAGAACACTAGCAAAACAACAATACTACGATAAGGCACTGTACCAATGTTTTTAGAGGAAGGCAGGTATTTAATGTCACTGAGATTAGGCTGAGACAGCAACATAATGAGCATATTCTGAGACATAGTCAGACGACAGATAAACTTATACATCAGGTTTCTCAATAGGACATGAAAGGTGCTCACTCCTGTTCCATAAAACATTTTGTTAGTGGTATTACATCTTGGCTTCCTAAGAAGGATCCTCAGGCAGTCGTTATGAGCAATCTGGGGGTTTTAATGCTAGTCTGCTTTTACTTGACCTAGAGGGGGGCAGTATATAGAGGAGTACAGTGGGCTCTAAGTAGGTTTACCTTTACATCATCTGAGAAAATTA
Source organism: Poromitra crassiceps (assembly GCF_964638095.1). NCBI lineage: Eukaryota > Metazoa > Chordata > Actinopteri > Beryciformes > Melamphaidae > Poromitra > Poromitra crassiceps. The sequence continues at coordinate 480,808 of NW_028152219.1, read as the reverse complement.
GAACTTCTTCCTCAGCATGTTAGCTTGAGCATACAGTATATGCCTCTGTTTGTATATGTCATTATCATTACTCATTTGAGCAGTTATAATATGACCCAAATATTTAGTTGGACAGCAAACTGCTAGTACCTGCCCAGACAGGATAAAAAGGAGGGAAGGGAGAGATTCTTGTCATTTCTGGTTCTGTAGATTATAGTGACACTCTTTTTAGCATTGTATTTTACATCAAGAAGACCTACATAGTTAGAACAGATATTCAGCAATTGTTGGAAACCAGTATTATTTGGAGGCAGGATAATCAAATCATCGGCATACATAAAGTGATTTACAGTAGGGTTACTAATCATATATCTCGTTCGGCAGCTGCTGAGCTGTACAGAGAGTTCATTCATACAGGAGGGGGGGTAGCAATGAAGATAACCAAAGATGATTTTCTTGAAGAGAGAGTATAGCATAGGAGGGGGTCTGTCATATGTGACTTTGAGGGTAGCTGAGGATTATGAATAGGAAACATAGGAGCAATGAGGGCAGTAATTAGCAGAATTAATGGCTCTGACAGAAGCATGTAGTTTGGCAGAAGGTAAGAGAGTGATTATACATATAGACTTGGGGTATGCACATTCAGTCTGTCATCTTTTTGGGAGCAGTGTGGAAGAGTGTGGGTTTAAGAAAACTGATGGCTCACCAATACAACACAGTGTGCAGATTATGAAGTTGCTACAAGTTATGATGAAGCCTAAAGAGGTAGTGATAGCTAAATGTGCAACACATAAGTTAGATGTATGCAGAGTGAGGGGAGAGGAGTTCTAGTTCATCTAGGGCATATTCCAACACCAAATGGGCCAATGCGAGATTTAATGGTTAAATGACTGTGATGTGGTGAAGCCAGTGGGGGGGAAGAGATATATGCTAGTTGTTATTGACAAATATAGCAGATTGGTAGAGGCCTGTCTGATGAAACACAAGTATGTACACTCAGTGGCTAAGTTTCTGTATAAAGAGATCATTCCTAGTTGGGGGATACTAGATTGAGTTACCTTGGACAAAGGGTCATGAATCTGTGGACAGAGTTATCAAAATGCTCTTGCAAAAATTATGTTTATATGGGGTGCTTTAAAAAACCGTCTAGTGAGAATTTGGGGGAAAAAAGGGGCTAAATTGGATAGAAATACTTCCGTTGGCACTAATAGCCTGTCGTTTGAGTGAACTGCGTGAATTGAGGTCGACACCATGCTCAGAGAGAGAGAGGGGGATTGCAGTATGATAAAACATAATGAGGAAGATTATTACATGGGGGTGTGAATGGTTGATTTTGCATGCTATAAGTTTCAGTATATTTGTGTTGATTTGAGTGTGATATGAGATAGATAGGATTCTTACTGCATGAGTGATGGTTGATGCCGGTTGTGAAATCTATCTGATGGAGGATAATGTTATTGTTGATAAATGAATGCATTTAGTTGGGGGAAGGATGCAGATAGGATCTGAGTGGGTTGTTGGTATATTATTTGGACATGTCTCAGATGGTTTGAGAGAGAGAATGTGTTTGGGGGAGTTGGTAATGAGAAACATTTTTGATGAAAGCGATGGTATGTTGAAGAGAGGGGAGTGAATGATGATTTATGATTTGTGATGTCATGATTTATAGGATGGTAATTAAAGAGGGTCAGAGGAAGTTGATTGGCGATAGATGGGTGATAGAAGGTTGATTCATATTCGAGGGAGTATGTGGAACATATGGGGCTCTATTCTCCCACAGGCCATCGGCGCTATTACGGGCCTTAACCGCAAAAAAACGTGCCTTGCGCCTGTTTCGGCAAGATAGCAATAGGCTTTAGGCTGCCAAATGCGCTTTAGGCCGAATGGGCGTGGCGCAGTCCCAAAGTGGGCGTGTCGGCGCTAAATACCAGCCTAGTCATATCTTGGGAGCTGGCCTACATTTAGCGCTTTGCGCTTTTCAAAAGCAGGCCTATTCTTTGCCTTCACTGCTTCTTCTCTGTCACCCTTCTCTCTCTCTCTCTCTGAGTTCCCAGCATGCATTGTGTTTCTTCATTTCGCTACTAAATAGCCACCAAATGAGCCAAAATAGATATAAAAGGTAGTTCTAAATTAATGTGTAATGGTAACACAGCCTGCCATTGTCAACATTTCAATATTGGACCAAATAAAACCTCGAAATGAAAACACCACCCTATGTGAAACATATATGTCCTCCTGGGCATATATATACCCCTTGTCGAGTTAACGTGATTTAGAGAAGTAACAGCGGAACGCGCTTCGGAACGCGCTTCTAATGGCATCTGCTATACTGTGATGTCCGTCCAATAACTTGGCCCTATTTCACATTTAGTTTTACAATAAAAACACATTTATGCAATGACTTGACATAATGTAGGGTATATTTATGTGCATCATCCTTCCTGCAGCAGGCGAGAGAAAATGATATCTTTCTGGACAAACTTTCACCAATCTAATAGGCTATATTTTTCTAGCTGATGCATAGAACATTATTTTCACTTTGATCTTGCTATAGTGTAGCGTATTTACATGCTTGCAGTATTGAAACTGCAGTTAGATTGGTTTGAGAAGCATAATAATATGGAATAATAGCCTATAATGCAGACAGACAGGCTGGATGAAGGGAGGGGGGGGGGGGGCAGAGCGTTTGGCTTTCGTCTGGTTTTGCGGGATCACTGGAATTGGAGCTAAAAAGGCAAGCGTGCGATTCGTTTATTGCACTTATCCAATGAGCATGACGGTGCATAATTTTACGCCTAAAAGGCGTGGTTGTAATGCTTTGGGCTGCATCTAGCGCCAGCACAACGATATCAAGTGCGCCTTTCCACGCCCACTGCTTTGATCTGCGCCTGCCGCTCGGCCTAGAAACTGCGCCGATGCAACGATAGGGGCCATGGTGTGTAAATGCAGAGAGTTATTTTTTAGGCATAGTACAAAAAGAGAGTGTGTCTTATTATAGAATGAGTGAAGTGAATGAGTGGGATTTCATTTGTGACATCTTTTTCAGTGTGAATGAGTGGTGGTCTAAAAATGAATGGAAAATAGTGGAAAAAGCAGATAATTTGCAACAAGCAAACTGAGAGCTGAGTACATAATGAATGATTCAAAATTTGTTAAATAGAGGTTTTTGGGGGATTTTTATGACATTAGAGAAGGGAGAAGGGGGGTATGAAATAATAATAATTCTACAGTTGTGGTGAGGGGTAAGTATGTACAAGCATCTGATGATGATTATTTTTGAGGGCCCGGCCCAGGTAAAGGGAAAAAATGAAAGAACATCAAGGTGGATATGAACATGAATAACTATGAAGTATGTATGGGAATTGAAGGTGTAACAAGAATGTTATATGTTTGGGGTTGATTCATAAATTTAGGGGGTTTGACAACTTTGAAATTATAGAATAGCAGTACATTCTGTTAAAATTGGTCATTGAGTGCACGCGATGATTGAGTTTAATGTGAAAAGTCTGCTATGATGTGGTAGGACACATCAAGTGATTGTTTAATGTAGTCATATGAAATTGGGGAGATTCAATTATGATTTGGTTCATTGGTTGTCATGTCTGTTATGGAGATGGGGGATTTTTGTGGCTGTGGGAGATGTTTTGTTTCAGTTTATGGGAGAACAATAGCTTGAGTAGGAGGCCTTAGGAAGAGTAGAGAAGTGAGAGGTGGGCTTGAGGTGAGTTTAAAGGGGGGAAGGAGGAAAAAGGAAAAAATAGAAAAAGGAAAAACCTGTTGAAATGAGTTGCATGAATTATTTCAATGAGAAAAATTGTGTGGAAATTATTGTTCTTTTTACTTTTTTAAGATGTTGTTATGAAGTTTAATTTACATAAGAAGTGGGGGTTGTGAATTGATTAAACTGAATGGAGGGAAATGTATGAGTGTCAACTGATGTATATAGAGACCTCAAAATGTGTGAGAGGTAACTTAGTGTGTAACTAAATCAGAGATGCTCTCAACCATAAATAGAGACTTAGAGAAAATTAATAAGGGAAATGAAAAGGAGGCATATGCTTCTATTGTAAATAAATATTGTTTAAGGGAAACCAAAGAGGGGAAAGGGTTACTGTTTAAAGAGGTTAATGTGGAAAGTCGCTAAAAATGGAATGAGCATGATTGATTTAGAGGGAAAATAATTGTTAGACCAATGTGTTATCCTCAAAATTTGTCGGGGCAAGATACTGGTTGTTTTTTCTGGTTTCAGGAAATTGCCGAAGAGGAACCAGGAGTGTCCAGAATATTGCTGTCTGGGGGTTACAAGGACTCAGAGACTTAACGAGGGACAATTGACCCTGGATAAGCACTGGGAGACACTCTCCTGGAGCTGGACTTGGAAACTTTGGGGGTTAAAAGATAACAGGGGTTTTTGAGGAACACAATGGAATCTGAAGAAGTTAAATGTTGCAGATTTGTATGTTTTTGGATTTACAGGTTTTTATATTTTTTGATGTGTGTAACAGTGGGAAGAGAATGTTTAAGAATATTGATAACTGTGATTATAGACTAAAACTGTATGAGTTAAGAGAGATTTTCTCTAGTAGATATAGATTTGTAAAATTAGTGATATAGGTTAATTTGAATTGAATTGACAACAATTTGGATGGTAAGTAAATAGGAAAATGTTGATTATAATTGGACTTATTTTTGAAGGTCTCAGAGCTATAGTCAAATGATAAGAGTCTGGCGTAAAATAGAGAATTTAATGCATGTGGAAATGGCAACGAATTGGCTGAAGGTTGCTTTGAATAGGCGTAATAATCTCACTGGTCTTTTTTGCACTTTTTCTAGAAAGAGTGATTATTTGGCCAGAATTGAAGATTATACCTCACTAATGTTTAAAGGAGATTGGACATATCTATGAAAATCCTGCAATGATGCATTCTTGGCAAAGAGAAAAATGATTGGAGCGATGGAGAAGAAGTGGGAGATGATCAGTTTTTCTCTTTGCAAAGCATGTGGAAAAGTAGAGAGGAAATGTTTGATCTTCTTAGGAGGTTATTTGAGAACAAAATGAGCTAAGAGTTAAAAGAAAAAAATGAAGTAGTTTTACCTTACTTTAAGTAATCCCTGTGTGTGGGAATTTAAGTAAGATCCCAAATCGAGGATCGATGATAAATAGCAATAAATAGGAGAGATGGGGATTGTTTGAGTGAAAATGGCATGTTTTAGGGACAAATGAGAGAAAAGAAAATAGGATTTAGGATTAGAGATTAGTTGGATAGCCTAGTATTAAACATACCCTTAGTAAATTAACAATCTGACTTTTTGTGCTAATGTATTTTTTTCATTAGCAAGGGGGGCATGTGGTATCTGAGCTGCCCACTGTCTGCCCATGGCCTGCCTTAATTAGATTATAAGTTATAGTTTACAATAGTCTAGATATTAAAAATTAGGAGGCATAGGATAGTTAGTGAAGCCATAGCATTTAACCTTTTAACTAACTAGGAGCAGAGGGAAAAAAGGCCAGACAGTCCGACTCCTTTGGGGAGGGGGGAGAGAGTAGTAAATGAGGAGACTTAAGATTAGAACAAAAGGCATTGATTGCTATCAAAGGATGGAAGACAGGAGAAGTCACACCTTTACACACTCAAACGCAGGAAGGGAGAAGCACATACACCTAAAAACAGCAGCTGTATTGTCTTAAGGAGAGAGAGGAGAAGGAGGGGGGTCTCTGGGCAAGGAACTTGAAAGGTTAGAGAAAGGGGGGTCTTTGGGGGGAAAAGGTCCTGAATGTGATAAGCAAATGTTCAACTTTTGTTAAGGCAAGGTTCAAAGGAGGAGACAAGATGCAAGGTGAGATAATAGCAGGAAGAGAAACAAAAGGGTACACACTGAAACACACGGAGAGCTAAGCACATATACATTTCTGGAGAAGCTTTTGATTGGACAGAGGGAGAGACAGCGAGAGCTGTGAATGGTCAGGTAGTCTGGAGGGGTGGAGCCTTGAGAGGAGGAGCAGAGGAGAGTCATAGTTTATTTAAGTCGATGCGCGCCAAGAAACAGATAGAGCATATTCTGATTTTCTCTCGGTGGTTATTTTTTCAGCCATCTTGTCCTTTGAATGCAAGTCTATTTTCTTCAAATAAACCCTGTTTTTTGAGACCTGACATTCGCCTCTCGACCCTTTTTCTGCATATTTCTGAACATACTTTTCACACACCACTGCCTTAAGAGACGACAATATCTAATATACATTTAGCGATAAATGGACCTTTACCCTTTAAATCAGGGTAAAGGTCACAGGCTAGATTGGTTTGTTTTGATGATGTCAGGATGTTCCTGGTCTGTCACACCTGGGGGAAGGCATATGCAAAACAGTGTTAGGATCAGTGACATCACAGGTGGGTTTTTTTTTATCAACGTAGACATTTTAGCCAATGCCGTGCAAGATCAATTGCACTTCTATACAGTCCATCACGTTCGCAGAGCTTTTCTGTACGGAGGTGCAAAGTCTACGTTGAAACGTAGACAATCGCGGCCTCTCATTGGCTCAGATGTCTACGTTCATGTACAACGTAGACAATCTCGGCCTCTCATTGGCTCAGATGTCTACGTTCATGTAGACATCTGAGCAAATCCGAGAGCCATATAACGTAGACTCTCCTCTCATTGGTTCTGGCCTGCTCCCCCCCAGTCGCCCCACCCACCCTCAACAAAGAAACTGTTTTTCAGAGCCGCCATTTTTCTGCCGTCGAAAGTCACAGTCTGTTGGATTGTGTTGGATTGTCTTATTTCGCCTTATTCAGAGAATTTCTCCGCGCTAAGAGGTAAGAGCTGGATTTTATATCTAATTATGCGATAAAAGCGAGTCTTGTTGAGAGGAAAAACGTAACGTAACGTCATTTGCAGGGCGAAACTCTGTTCGCCAAACTCTATTAAAATACATGCCGTTTTCGCCGAGCCTCAAAAGGGCGAGGACAGCCCGGGTTTTATGTTGTAATAGTTATTGTATGTGTATTAAATGTATGCCGAATTGATTGGTGTTGCCGTGCCATCCATTTCATATGCTTAAAATAACCCAACTATGCCGCTGCTGCGTTAAGGCCGCCGCTGGGCTGTGTGGAGAATTTAACGTTAACCGACTGTATCGTGTTGACTTGCAGATAACGTTACCTGTTATAGTAAACATGAATTACATATTTCTAGCTGTGCTGTCTGTAACTGCCTAATGCTCGTTGCTGCGTGTGTAGCTTTGAAAGTGACATGTGTCATGTTGACATGCATAGCTTGCATGCATAGCTTACTCTCAAACCTAGGAAAATTGGCATAAATGCATCTAGCTGGCCTGTGTACAGCATTGCATTGCAGAATGTAAAATTGATAACACTTGTTGCTGCGTGTGCAGCTTTGAAACTGACATGTCATTTTGACATGCAGATAACATGGCTTACTGTCAAACCTAGGAAAATTGGCATAAATGCATCTAGCTGGCCTGTGTACAGCATTGCATTGCAGAAAGTAAAATTGATAACACTGTAAGCTTTGAATTGAATGAATATGCTTATCTTTGCTCTAATCTCTTTGGTAGTATATTTAGTTTTATTTGATCAGTCATGCCGTGAAGACTAACTAATAGTCCTTCTCAAACTACTTTCTACAGGATGCTACCTTAGTCAATCAAAATGTCTTAGCTGTCATTGATTGTGTTGCATAGTTCTACTGTTGACAAAATGTGATATTGTAAGTCGCTTTGGACAGAAGCGTCTGCTAAATGTCATAATGTTAATGTAAATGTAATGTAACTAGCTCAAAATCTGTGCTGTCATTTTGCAGAATGGATTACCGTGTCAGTGAGGGCTGGTGGGTTTTGGTCCACACAGCCAGGAGACCTACGCCAGGCTCTATGAGTCCACCAGCCCTGGGCTCCCAGGGTAAGTGTTGTAATGGATTAATTAATTGCAGTGATTGTGTGTGTGATGCTGTGTGAATCACTGCTCTGATGTTTTGTGCTCATAGCTATGTGAGCTGGGTGAGGAGAGAGCGTGTGTGTGCGCCAGGGTCAGCCATGCACATGCTCCAGTGCTACGTGCACGGCCGGGACCAGGAGAAGAGGGCGGCCGCCCCCCCCCCCGGAAAGCCCGGGCCCCTCCACCCTCCTGTTCTTTACATGGTAACCTTTCATGACCTGGGTTACACACAACCAACAGCTTGTGAGGGGTTCTCCTGTAATTATGTTTCTTCTTCTGTGTGTGTGTGTGTGTGTGTGTGTGTGTGTGTGTGTGTGTGTGTGTGTGTGTGTGTGTGTGTGTGTGTGTGTGTGTGTGTGAGTGTGTGAGAGTGTGAGAGAGAACAAGCTAAAAAGTTATATTGGACTATTAACACATTGAGTGCCACAGCGCTTCAGTAAAATTGTCTGCAGCCTGTGCCAGATTCACTTCCATTCAGTTGAAAACAGCTATAGAATTTTTTCTATTAGGGCTATATTGATAGGGCTGGACTTTAATGAAACATTGAACACTCCTGCTTCTTCCAAAGAAGAAATTTTGTTTCTAGACAGTTCCATTATGAAATGACAGCCTTTGAAAAAAGTGCACTTTCAAGGGTTTTCTGTCGTTTTTTTTTACTTTCCAAGATATAGTCACTTTTATGAATACCTTTTGCACTCTAATTTCGAGCACATTCACTGACTCTGGCTGGTGTTTTCTGATGTGGTGGCGTGGTGTGGTTTCTGTGCAGCCTGCGTGCCCCCCCCCCCTCTCCACCTCTGAGCTGCGGGCTCCTCCCCACACGCACAGAGTTTGTTTTCTGAGACTCCGTTTTTGCCCCGGACGAATCCCAGCGCGCATCAAGGAAATGCCAAACGCGACTGAACGAAAAGGCTTGGCCGTTAGGCTTCGGATGCTGGCTTTCTGGCAGGGAATCGTGGGGAGATAGATAGAAGCATAAGAGCTCAGTTGTGAGCGCGGATGCAGCCGAGCCCACTCTCCGCTGTAGACAGAGCAATATATACGGCTCTGGCTGAAGCATGCATCGGTTTCCTCTTTGATCACGTCTTTCCCTGCTGTCTCCTGTACAAAGTAAAGGATCTGAGGTGGGTGGCGCAGCTTCCGTGTCGATGTTTAAGGTGGCGCCGTGTGATCCCTTGAAGGGATTCATGCTCACTGGCTGGGTACGACCTTAAACAGCAGAATTATGGAATAATATGAATTATGATTTTAGGACGTACACAGACGTCCTTGGCACTGAACGTTACTTTTTTTTAGGATGTGCACAGACGTCCTTGGCACTCAATGTGTTAAGATTATCCTCTATCTGGATTAGACTGCAATTATCTTTAATACTCAACCAAACCTCTTTTCAAAGAGCTTTATCTGCCATTTAAATGGATCCAAAGTCAGATTATATTCCAATCTATATGTCAATCAAATGTAGGTCACTTTAAACAATATACCGTACAAACACTAGATTTAATGGGTCGCCTGTAGCCTGAAAAACCGTCACTGGTGTTGGACTCCTGGTTCCGGGACGCGCTTCAATTCCGTGCAGTGACCACTTCTGACGGCTTGCCGGCGACTCAAATTCATTTTTGCATTTCAAATTGCATCGATTTTTAAACGGTTCAATAGGGAAACATTTAGGCCACATTACCTAGCCCTTCACACACAAACAAACCAATGAATGAGGATAGGCGAAAGACAGCATAAAACAGCACTGAGCTCTTTCCATCTATGATGACTAACTGTTCAAAATAGTGTTTCCACTAGTTAAGTGAGTACAATATAGTACTGTACAATATTTACAGGGAGTGCATTTAGAAATTCAAGGTGCTTCAGAATTGACTGTGTGAACACTAATCAACTCTGCTGTTGCACATCAAATCAAAACAAACTCAACCTCAGCCCATTGCAAAATAAAGAAATGAAATCACTTTCACTGAGCCATGTCTAATTTCAAGAACTTTGCAGGCCCAATTTGCTCAAATTCAAGGACCAAACATGATTGAGAGATGGATGACAGGCTGGTTCCCTCGTGGACCGCATGGATTCCAGGCACAATATTGCTTACAACCATATAAGCATCTTATGCGGCTGGTTGTAAGATTGAATGTTGACAATACATGTTTGTTTTTCTGTGTTTTCCCATTTGTGTGTCTGTCTGGAATAATAATAATCATCATATGTATATCTAATATACATTTAGCGATAAATGGACCTTTACCCTTTAAATCAGGGTAAAGGTCACAGGCTAGATTGGTTTGTTTTGATGATGTCAGGATGTTCCTGGTCTGTCACACCTGGGGGAAGGCATATGCAAAACAGTGTTAGGGTCAGTGACATCACAGGTGTTTTTTTTTATCAACATAGACATTTTAGCCAATGCCGTGCAAGATCAATTGCACTTCTATACAGTCCATCCCCATTCGCAGGGGTCAGCACAACCGGAGGTGCAATGGCTGAGCCTCACCCTGGGTGAACCACCTTCGTGATCATGGTGTCTCCCCTGCCAGGTAAGTATGAGTTGGGCACGTCAGGGATGGGGGAGGCATTCACAGAGAAACCACTCTGGCTCAGGGTGTGCACAATGAATCGTCACAGAGTCCATGCAGATTAAGCTGCCGAGAAGGCGTGGCCTGTACTTTGCTATGCTAAATGAGCAGCACCATGAAGCCGGTGGCCCAGACCAAATAGGGTCTTTGGTTGCTCTTGTGGCGAAAGGCTGAATTTACTCTGGTTTCTCTTCATAACGAACAAGTCTTTCGCCTTTTACTAAAGACTTCCGTGGAGAGTAACACCAAAGAGTTGGATATATTTTTGGCAGGCTTAGCCGTTTGACTGAGCCCTGTACGGTTTGTGCAAAGAAACATAGTTGGTTGCATTACTCATTGGTCTTTGTGTTTTCGTTCTGACTTTGCTTTAAATTTCAGAGTAGCTTTTAACCGAGTTGGCTACTTCAGCTTAGTCTTACTTTTTTGATTGCGTTTGTGTCATTATCCACCCTTAAGACTAGGCTTGGGATAAAGACGGAAACAAAATACATGTCCTCTTGTCATTTTAGTTTATTTTGGTGACCACATGCCAGTGTTCTCTGTATCGTTCCAATTTAGTAGGCTATACTAAAATTGGAACGATACATGACCGCATGCCAGTCTTCTCTGTGGAAACACACAATGCAGATTCAGTTCGCAGTGGCTTTTTGCAAAGCCTGCTTTTCATTTTTATTTCAGTTAACGGACATCTCTTTACACACCTAGCTTTCATTATTCCATTAGTTTTTGTTCATGGTAAGAACCTTGCAAGGAAATAGAAAGCTACAAATCGACCACTCTGTGGGCGGAGTCCTAAGCACCAGCCATTGTAAAATAGTGTAACACCCCGACAAGGAGGGACGGGACCTGAGGGGCGGCCTGCTGGTGCCAACCCCTAGGGGTTATCGCTTCTCGGCCTTTTGGCTAAGATCAAGTGTAGTATCTGTTCTTATCAGTTTAATATCTGATACGTCCTCTATACGGGGACAATATATTAAACGGATTTTTGGAAGTAGGAGTTGAAAAAGGGGCTTGCTCCGTTCTCTCCACGCATTGACCCGGTATTGCAGTGCCGCTGGGAACAGTGCACCCTTCTTGCGTTCTGTAGAAATGAAAACCATTGCGGTAGGGGCCTTGGCTTTAAAGTGGCTCTAGATCAGTCTTAAGTAAGCTGGGCCATGCAGTGCAGTGGTTAAGCTGTCAGGTTTGTAAGCAGAGGACCACTGGTTAGGGAGAGATAAGTTTGGTTCCCGGGGGAGGGGGCTCGTCGCGGCCGGAGGAAGTTTTTTATCTAAAGTGGGCGTGGCTTAACCCGGGGGTGGGCGTGGCTTGGGAGCGGGGCGGGTCATGATTCTTCTGTGGAACAATTCGGGACAAGCTTGGGGGGCTAAATCTCTGGCGTGTAAATGCTACGAAGGCAACTTTAATAGTCTCAGCATGACATCACCACTCTGACGTTCCGTTAACTTCAACAAAAGATCAGGGGAGAGCGCGAACGCAGTCCCCCACTACCAGAAATTATGCAGTCGAGATTCCCACATTTGGGGAATTCGCAGGGGTCAGCACAACCGGAGGTGCAATGGCTGAGCCTCACCCTGGGTGAACCACCTTCGTGATCATGGTGTCTCCCCTGCCAGGTAAGTATGAGTTGGGCACGTCAGGGATGGGGGAGGCATTCACAGAGAAACCACTCTGGCTCAGGGTGTGCACAATGAATCGTCACAGAGTCCATGCAGATTAAGCTGCCGAGAAGGCGTGGCCTGTACTTTGCTATGCTAAATGAGCAGCACCATGAAGCCGGTGGCCCAGACCAAATAGGGTCTTTGGTTGCTCTTGTGGCGAAAGGCTGAATTTACTCTGGTTTCTCTTCATAACGAACAAGTCTTTCGCCTTTTACTAAAGACTTCCGTGGAGAGTAACACCAAAGAGTTGGATATATTTTTGGCAGGCTTAGCCGTTTGACTGAGCCCTGTACGGTTTGTGCAAAGAAACATAGTTGGTTGCATTACTCATTGGTCTTTGTGTTTTCGTTCTGACTTTGCTTTAAATTTCAGAGTAGCTTTTAACCGAGTTGGCTACTTCAGCTTAGTCTTACTTTTTTGATTGCGTTTGTGTCATTATCCACCCTTAAGACTAGGCTTGGGATAAAGACGGAAACAAAATACATGTCCTCTTGTCATTTTAGTTTATTTTGGTGACCACATGCCAGTGTTCTCTGTATCGTTCCAATTTAGTAGGCTATACTAAAATTGGAACGATACATGACCGCATGCCAGTCTTCTCTGTGGAAACACACAATGCAGATTCAGTTCGCAGTGGCTTTTTGCAAAGCCTGCTTTTCATTTTTATTTCAGTTAACGGACATCTCTTTACACACCTAGCTTTCATTATTCCATTAGTTTTTGTTCATGGTAAGAACCTTGCAAGGAAATAGAAAGCTACAAATCGACCACTCTGTGGGCGGAGTCCTAAGCACCAGCCATTGTAAAATAGTGTAACACCCCGACAAGGAGGGACGGGACCTGAGGGGCGGCCTGCTGGTGCCAACCCCTAGGGGTTATCGCTTCTCGGCCTTTTGGCTAAGATCAAGTGTAGTATCTGTTCTTATCAGTTTAATATCTGATACGTCCTCTATACGGGGACAATATATTAAACGGATTTTTGGAAGTAGGAGTTGAAAAAGGGGCTTGCTCCGTTCTCTCCACGCATTGACCCGGTATTGCAGTGCCGCTGGGAACAGTGCACCCTTCTTGCGTTCTGTAGAAATGAAAACCATTGCGGTAGGGGCCTTGGCTTTAAAGTGGCTCTAGATCAGTCTTAAGTAAGCTGGGCCATGCAGTGCAGTGGTTAAGCTGTCAGGTTTGTAAGCAGAGGACCACTGGTTAGGGAGAGATAAGTTTGGTTCCCGGGGGAGGGGGCTCGTCGCGGCCGGAGGAAGTTTTTTATCTAAAGTGGGCGTGGCTTAACCCGGGGGTGGGCGTGGCTTGGGAGCGGGGCGGGTCATGATTCTTCTGTGGAACAATTCGGGACAAGCTTGGGGGGCTAAATCTCTGGCGTGTAAATGCTACGAAGGCAACTTTAATAGTCTCAGCATGACATCACCACTCTGACGTTCCGTTAACTTCAACAAAAGATCAGGGGAGAGCGCGAACGCAGTCCCCCACTACCAGAAATTATGCAGTCGAGATTCCCACATTTGGGGAATTCGCAGGGGTCAGCACAACCGGAGGTGCAATGGCTGAGCCTCACCCTGGGTGAACCACCTTCGTGATCATGGTGTCTCCCCTGCCAGGTAAGTATGAGTTGGGCACGTCAGGGATGGGGGAGGCATTCACAGAGAAACCACTCTGGCTCAGGGTGTGCACAATGAATCGTCACAGAGTCCATGCAGATTAAGCTGCCGAGAAGGCGTGGCCTGTACTTTGCTATGCTAAATGAGCAGCACCATGAAGCCGGTGGCCCAGACCAAATAGGGTCTTTGGTTGCTCTTGTGGCGAAAGGCTGAATTTACTCTGGTTTCTCTTCATAACGAACAAGTCTTTCGCCTTTTACTAAAGACTTCCGTGGAGAGTAACACCAAAGAGTTGGATATATTTTTGGCAGGCTTAGCCGTTTGACTGAGCCCTGTACGGTTTGTGCAAAGAAACATAGTTGGTTGCATTACTCATTGGTCTTTGTGTTTTCGTTCTGACTTTGCTTTAAATTTCAGAGTAGCTTTTAACCGAGTTGGCTACTTCAGCTTAGTCTTACTTTTTTGATTGCGTTTGTGTCATTATCCACCCTTAAGACTAGGCTTGGGATAAAGACGGAAACAAAATACATGTCCTCTTGTCATTTTAGTTTATTTTGGTGACCACATGCCAGTGTTCTCTGTATCGTTCCAATTTAGTAGGCTATACTAAAATTGGAACGATACATGACCGCATGCCAGTCTTCTCTGTGGAAACACACAATGCAGATTCAGTTCGCAGTGGCTTTTTGCAAAGCCTGCTTTTCATTTTTATTTCAGTTAACGGACATCTCTTTACACACCTAGCTTTCATTATTCCATTAGTTTTTGTTCATGGTAAGAACCTTGCAAGGAAATAGAAAGCTACAAATCGACCACTCTGTGGGCGGAGTCCTAAGCACCAGCCATTGTAAAATAGTGTAACACCCCGACAAGGAGGGACGGGACCTGAGGGGCGGCCTGCTGGTGCCAACCCCTAGGGGTTATCGCTTCTCGGCCTTTTGGCTAAGATCAAGTGTAGCATCTGTTCTTATCTTGAGAAGGTGATGGCAGCTTTTTCAGCTGGACAGCAGGCCTCGGCTGTGCTGAAGAATACTCTTTGTTTTGTTTGGAAGAAGAAGGAGGACGAAGTGATGAGCAGAACCATTTTCGGGATGGAGATTTTGTTCGGCGCCTTGAGCCTAAAAGCTGATGATCTGCTCTGCCTCCAGTACAATGCCAAGGACAAGTACTTCGATGTTACCTTCAACTCAGTGATGAAGATGGATGAGGCCCGTGGACTAGCATCTCGCCTAGCAGACACCAAGCTAAAGAACTTTCAGGTAGAGAACATGGGCCGTACCAACATGCGGGTGATCACTGTTCACATATACAACCCCTGGGTCTCACAAGAGGCAACAGCGTTTTTTCTGGCCAAGTATGCCAGGTGAGTGTTGCCAGGAGTGAGGGAGATTAAGGACGCTTTGGGGATTTGGACTGGAAAACGCCAGTACCGTGTGTTGCTGAAGGCCGACCTCGCGGGCTACGATGGCTACCGCCATCCACCAGCAGTTTTCACTATTGGGGCAGACAGAGGCTTTCTGATCTACGCAGGACAGCCTAGGTACTGCAGGAAGTGCTCCACATATGGTCACATTGCAGAGATATGTGTACAGCTGCGCTGCAGAAACTGTGAGGAATTGGGACATGTGATGAAGGACTGTGTTCAGCCAAAGAGGTGCAGCCTTTGTGGCTCGGAGGCACACCTCTTCCGGCAGTGTACAGAGGTCCACTCATCGTATGCAGCCGCTGTACGGAACGATGTGGTGGCGGCTCCTGCAATGGGTCAGAGGGCGCAGCAGCAGATGGACTTTCCTGAGGAAGACACCCTGCGGGACCTGGATCTGGTGGTGGCAGAGATTCAGAGGGAGACGGCGGAGAGAGGGAGAGTGGAGAAGATGGCGCAGGAGGTAAAGAGAGTGGAGATGGTGTCATGGAAAATTATTGATCAAATGCTTATTGATTGATTAGTTATTGGCTATGGCAATTCCATGCTGTATTTAGTGAACTGTGTTTTTCAGCAATGCAGAGGATTGCTGTTCTGTGAGAACAAGTATCTTGTTTTGGGGAAGTGTCTAGAGAACATGTGAGTTCCTGTGGGAACCTGTGTCTTGTTTTGGGAAGAACTGTGAGAATAGACACTTGTTATGTATTCTGGTGAACATCAGATTAACTATGGACGTCATGGAGAAGTACTGAGTTGGAGGGAGGTGCAATGAACTGCCCTCCACGATGAGGGGCGGGCATCGATAGTTTCAGTATATGATGTGATGTAAACAATAATTCGGGGCTCTTGTATCGTCAAATGTAGATGAGAGGAGACCTCCGTGCACGGAGAGATGATTGTGGAAATAAAAACGGATATCTAATTATTGATGAATCAGCAGAGCATTGCAGTGGATTTTTCCTCCACAACTTGGGGGCTCGTCTACGGGATCTCACGACTGGGATGCGGACCTCTGGCATGTCGACTGGTGATAACCTCCTGTCAAAGTTGGACCTGAAAGCTCGATTAATGCTAAGAGAGCAGGAGTCGACATGCGGAGGAATGTAGCCCAGCGCTGTGATCTGCGGAACCTGGTGAGGCAAATACACACTGAATGCAATGTTGATTGATCAGTTTTATGTCAAATTGAGTAGCTGTGAAATTTAGAATAATGTTATACAATTGGTTCTAAAAATAGACAATTGTAACTACTGCTAAAAGCTACAGGTCTGGGGGATGTGTGTGCGTGTAAAACGGATGTAACCACTGCCTTAGTCAAAATAGGATTTGTCTAGAAGAGAGTGGTGCGGGGTCAAAGGGGATGCTCGCGTGAGATAATATTAGATAAAACTCACTATCGCCGTTCGGATATACTCATCGCCTTGGATAACGGATCCAGAAGAGGGTGAGACGTGCGTTAGGTTAGGGCGCACGTGTAGGGGAGTTTACTACTACTAGAGCCGACTCGTTTTGGGCATGGTTTTCGAGAAAAAAAACTGGCCTGTTGTCGACGGGCAACAGTAGACGCGGGTTGAAAGGTATTACTTTAGCGTCGACGTAAGTTGAAAGGTATACTTAGCGTCTAAAACTGCAGTATAAAAGGTAAAGCAGCACATACCCAGACCTGAGCGTTGCGAAAGGAGGTATAAATTATATGTAGTTATAATAAAAGGGATACAATTACAAATTCAAAGCATTGGGAAAATTCTTACCATTCATTTGCAAAAAGAGAAAAAAGGAAAGTTGTTTTCAAAAGGTCTCTTTCCTTTGAACAAAAAAAGAAAAAGAAAAAAAAAAAGGGGAGAGTGTGGGTGAAACTGAGCAGTGAGGCTCATTGAGGAAGAAAAAAAAATGAGAAAAATGAATGGGAAATGAATGGGAAATGACTGAGATATGAATGAGAAATTTCTGAATGAGAAAAATGAGAGGAAGAAAAATCACAAACTAAACTTTTTGTTTTGGGACTCAAGCGTTAAACACGGGCTAAACGTTCAAATTGAACTTTTTGTTTTGGGATCCAAGCGTTAAACAGGGGTTTAAACGTTCAAATTGAACTTTTTATTTTGGGGCTTAAACGTTCACATGTGTGTAGATAAGCCGGCCGGCAGGGGACAAACAGGGTTGTTTATTTTGTAATGTGGATCCACAGTGTGTTTTATTTTAATCCATACCTGCCTACAAAAGAGGGATTGGTTGTTATTTTGTTTTTATTGGTAATATCATAAGGTATTGGTTTTGATTTCGCACACACAAACAAAACCACAGTTGTTTAGAGAAAGCTCACGAGGAGCTATGGGTTTGTATAAATATGGGTTTGTGTAAATACACACCAGGAAAGCACATTTGTCTCAAGCAGACCTACACGCCACATTTAGAGGGAAATATAGACTGTATAAAAGTTATGGTCTAGGTGGTTTTGAAGAACCACAGAAAAACAACAGCAACACATTTATTGAAGGGGAAAAGAAAGTATGTCTGCCAGAAGCAATACATACATACCATACATACATACACTTTTATTTATTATGTGAGGAGTTTAATCTTTCGCTAGTGTCTCTTAATGTGTCTTAAAAGGTCTCAACCTGGAAATTGACCCGCGCCTCACCACCACCATGCAGCAGACTGAGAGTCAGCGCCAGGCTCAACTATACTGAGGACCACCAGCAGTCCAGGCTCAAGCGCAGACCATCAACACCCCGGGCAGGCTTCAGCCAGGGAACCGACGGCAGCAACATCCGCAGCCACTACAGCTCTGAACACAGCAGCTAGCGGCCAGCAGTGGGAGAGATTTATCTCTCCCTCCCGTGTAAGTGTTTTACCACACCGGTGTAAACGGGCTATAGAAATGCAACAGGAGTGGTTTGCTTGCTGTAATAAGAATATATAACTGCCGTTGAGTTTCCCATTCATAGCTTGGCCCGGAGGTTGACGCCAGCAGGATAACATCTGCCCTTGGATATGAACAATGCGCTGTGGGGGGACCGACCTGGACAGTTTAACAGCGGAGAGGACTCAACGAAGCGAATCAAGACGGAGCGGAGAGGGTGTGAGGCGCTGGTCAATCACAGGCGAGAGGCTGACACGGCCGGAGACGCAAGCCAGTTGAGGGTGGAGGGTTCACAGCAGAACTTCCTCCAAAGACACCAATTATGAGCAGATAAGTAATGACACACTTGAACATTTGCATGTTACAGCTGTTTGACAAACCATTGTTTTAGCAAGAGAATCACACACTGCACACATTATGTACATGCAATGCACACAGAGCAAAAGTACTTTTATGCATTAGTACAGTATTGTTTAATAGAAGTTATGTTTTTTTTTAGGAAAAGTGAGTGTTTAGCCTGGAAAACCCTTATTGCCAAGCGAAAAGGTAAATGTTTGTGAACACACTGAGATTTCTCTTCCCCCCCGCTTCTCGGCCTGAAGCCTTGAAGCGGTGCAGCACCCTCCAGATAACCACAGTGCATAGCGCACACACATTTCCCAAGAGGACTGAGAGAGGCAGAGACAAGTTAAAGGGTGTCTCTCTCTAAAAAATAAGTATATAGAAAAACTGCTAAATTAATTGACACATGCGTTATATAACGCATCTGTCAAAGGGGGTAAGCAGTTTTTGTTTTTGTGTCTGTTTTTTGTTTTGTTTTTAAGTTTTTTTGTGTTGTTTGTTGTGTATGTGTTTGTGTGCCTGTGTGACTGAGACAATCAGATGGACAAGCAGACTGAGACAATCAGATTGGACAGTAGATTGGGACGATCTCCAATGCCAGATGCTGAGATCCAGCCTCCCACATCCTTCACCAGCGCAATTAGCTTAGTCTCTGCATACACACACACACATGCGAAAGTTTGAGGACAGACCGGATGAATGGCGAAGGACAGACAGCGTGGTGCACTCGGGCGAGTGCATCCTTCGTGACGGTTTCCCCCTGGCGAGTAAGATGCTGAGAGTCGTACTTGGTGTGGTTTGTGTAAAAAACTGTGATCATGTGTATTAAAAAGCGTTTTGGAACCACAGGAGACAGGGGGAGTGTGAACACAGTGTGAATGAGTGAAGCCTTGGAACGGTGAAAGGTGTGTGATTGTTGAAGGGAATGTTAATGTACACCAGTTAGACAGGAAATAGGGGACTCCAGTGTGACTAGATAGCGGAGAGGAGGACAAAGACTCGAGACATGACTTGGACTTGTAAGATGACTTGTGAGCTGATAGGTCGCGGGTTCATTTCCCAGCCTTTTGAGCAGAGTACATGCCAAAGTCGACTTGGGATGTATGTCTGCCGGATGCTTGGAAGGGAACCCAAAACAAGTAGTAAATCTGACTAATGTACTCTGTAGGTTGTGTAAATTGTGTATTGTAGTAGGGTTGGGGGTAATTAATCAAATTGTGTGTTAAATGAATATAAACATATTCTAAACTACCAAGTAGGGCTTAATTTGAATGTAACCTGTAGCAAGTTAAAGGTTTCAGTCTTCGATTGGATGAACAGGAGCCATTACCAGAAATGTGTAAACTGTGTTTTTAAGAAGAAAAAAAAAATATATGCCAAAAGTGTGGAGCAATAAAAAGGCCATTGACCTCTGACACACTTTGTTTATGATATGAAATCTTGGGTAAATAATCATGCTTGATTTGATATTAGCATAACTAAGAGTTTGATTTGAGCAAATGATACATTGTAACATAAGTATGTATTAAGTATTAAGTAAGTAACCGAAATGAAGGACTTATTAATTGTGATTGTGAACACATGGGGAAATTTTAATCTATATAGATGTGTGAGATGATACATTTTTTTCTAACAAGTTAAGGATAATAGTTATGTTAGTTTTCTTTGACTGTGTTTGAACTTATAGTTTGTTATCAATAATTTATTTTTTAATATTGATAATAATGATTTATTCTTATCAAAAGTGTGGAATTGTCATGGAAAATTATTGATCAAATGCTTATTGATTGATTAGTTATTGGCTATGGCAATTCCATGCTGTATTTAGTGAACTGTGTTTTTCAGCAATGCAGAGGATTGCTGTTCTGTGAGAACAAGTATCTTGTTTTGGGGAAGTGTCTAGAGAACATGTGAGTTCCTGTGGGAACCTGTGTCTTGTTTTGGGAAGAACTGTGAGAATAGACACTTGTTATGTATTCTGGTGAACATCAGATTAACTATGGACGTCATGGAGAAGTACTGAGTTGGAGGGAGGTGCAATGAACTGCCCTCCACGATGAGGGGCGGGCATCGATAGTTTCAGTATATGATGTGATGTAAACAATAATTCGGGGCTCTTGTATCGTCAAATGTAGATGAGAGGAGACCTCCGTGCACGGAGAGATGATTGTGGAAATAAAAAACCTCCTATGAACATTTAAAACGGATATCTAATTATTGATGAATCAGCAGAGCATTGCAGTGGATTTTTCCTCCACAATGGAGCCACAGGAGAACGAGAGAGTGGAGAGGGAGGGTAGAGAGGGGACCCCGGGCGCTCGCCCGCCAGGACAGGATCCGGGCCCGTCCGCGAGCGGTGGCGGTGTGAGTTGGAGTGATCAGATGGAGGAGGAGGCCGCTGAAGACAGGGTCGGGACCACACCAGTGTGGGCTAAGGTTCCGGACATAGGAGGAGCTCAGAGGAGGAAGAGGAAGCCGCATGGGCCCCCGTCCCCTTTGGAGACGGCAAACAAGTACAAGGCTCTTGCAGGAAATGAGGAGGAGGAGATGGGATACATTGCGGGAGAGGGAAACCAAGAGGAGGGAGTGGGCATAGGGTTGGGGGCAGCGGTTGGCACTCCTGATCCTACTGGAACTGTGGGTAAGACGGGCAGTGTTACTGTTGTCCCGGAATCCTCTCAGGACTCGGTCATTACTGACCCGCCCCTGCCTGGAGCACGTTCAAAGGAAGGTGTGACCATGGAGGACGATGTGGCCGCTGAGGCCCCCATTACCCCTGCCCCCCAAGGGGAGCAGTTTTTCCAGCTGCCAGAGGACGAGGAGGACTTGTATGGCTGAGAGTGGGTGAGGACCATTTTCCACCATAGCTGATTCTGGCGACCCTCACAATAATTACAGTAAATGTCAGCGGGTTAAGGGATAGAGCTAAGAGGGATGTCGTTTTTGCCCATTTGGCCTCTTTGAATTTTGATTTGTGCTTATTGCAGGAAGTACACTTAAAGGATGAGGAAGATGTGGTTTTGTTTTCGAATCAATGGGTCAAGGGGGAATCGAGATGGAGCATTGGGGGGGTTCATTCCTCAGGGGTGGGAATACTGTGTGCGGGGGGTGGAGTCTCGATTGTGGGGAGTTTTTCGCCGGTGCAGGGGAGGGTTTTGGTTTTGGACATTACATGGCATCAAAGGGCATTGAGGGTGGTGAACATTTATGCAAATGCTGAGCGGAAGGGAAGATTGGAGCTGTTGGACAACTTGGACACTATCTTCATGACCAATGCTCCAGTGGTCATTGGGGAGGCTGCTTTTGAGAGGCTGGTAAAAAGGTATCAGTTGGTGGATGCATTCCGTAAGGTGCACCCAGCAGACCCGGGTTACACCTGGGCAAACAGCAGGGGGGCAAAAAGTCGGCTGGACTATGTCATGTGTCCATCGGAGTTCAGGGTTGTGGCAGCCCGAACTTCTCCAGTTTTTTATTCTGACCATAACAGCTTGACTGTGGAGGTTGATTGTGGGGGGGTAATTTTTGGGAAGGGGTATTGGAAGTTTAATAACCAGATGCTGACTGAGGCTCGGGTTTTTTTACAAGGATGTGCTAGAGTGCTGGGAGAGTACGAAGGTGCGGATTCAAGTTTTTGTTCAGGGTTATGCGAGGGAGAGGAGGAGGGAGGAGTTTAGGGAATATTACGAAGTGCAGAGGGAGGTGGAGGGTTTGATTGTACAGGGGAATAGGAACACCAGGGTTGATGCTGACTCTTTGTTCTCTTTGCAGAATAAGCAGCACAATTTTTTTCAGAGACGAGCTGAGGCTTTTAAGTTTAGGGTTCTGAGGGAAAAGTGGGAAAAGGATGAAAAGTGTTCCTCATATTTTTTTAAGAAGTTTAAAAGTGTCACAAAGAGGCGAGTTATTTCCTCCCTCTTGGATGCCGGGGGGAGGGAAGTTATGGATAAGGGGGGGATGATGGGGGCGGCAACTGCCTACTTTTCTGACTTCTTTTCTGAAGTGGGGGTGGATTGGGACATGGGGACAATTTTGTTGGGTAACTTAGAGCAGGCTGTGCCGGAAGATTTAAAGGAGAAAATGGAGGGGGATCTGTGTTTAGAGGAGATTTATAGAGCTATGATTTCGATGAGGGATGGGAGGGTGCCGGGAATTGATGGCCTGTCAAAGGAGTTTTATGTTGTTTTTTGGGATGTGTTGGGTCCAGTAATGTTGGAGTTGTTTACTTTCATTTGTCAGAAGGGAAGCATGGGTGAACCAATGTGCCATGGGGTTATTTCTTTGTTGTATAAGAAGGGGGATGAACGTTTGCTGGCTAATTATAGGCCACTAACAATGCTTTGTGTTGACTATAAAATGTTCAGCAAAGTATTAACAAATCGGTTGGGGTCTGCTCTGCCGTATATCATCGGGCCTGACCAAACCTGTGCTGTGGAAGGAAGGCAGAGTAGCTGGAACAGTCAGCTCCACCGTGACATTGAGGAATATGCCCGAGATCGGAACCTTTCTTATATTCTCCTCAGTTTGGACCAAGAGAAAGCATTTGACCGTGTAAGCCATCAATTTTTGTTTCGAGTTTTGAAGAAGTTTGGTTTCGGAGAGCGTTTTCTAAGTTGGCTTTTGATTTTATACACAAATGTGGGGAGCAGGGTGAACATTAATGGTCACTTGGGGACTTTTTTCAAGCAGACTAGGGGGGTTCGTCAGGGCTGCCCATGCTCTGCCCTGCTTTATGTTGTTTTTATTGAAGTGTTGGCCTGCGCGGTGAGGCAGAACCACAATATAAGGGGGGTGAGGCTGCCAGGGGGCGAGCATTTAGTGATTTCGCTCTATGCGGATGACACAGTGTTATACCTAGATGACGACATGTATTTGCGGGAGGCCATGAGCATCATAGAGGACTTTTCACGGGCATCAGGGGCGAAGGTGAACAGGGGGAAGTCACAAGTTAAGTATGTGGGGGGGTGGGGAGACAGGCAGGAGGCTCCATGTGAGCTAGCCCTGTGCACCGGCCCAACTAAGATCTTGGGGATTTCATATGGCAACGAGGACAATGTACAGGTGAACTGGGAGGTGAGGCTAGCTGTGGTGGAGAAGAAGCTGAACCTGTGGGCGATGCGGAGGATGTCAATCACTGGCAAGGTTTTGGCGATTAAGGCCGACATCCTCCCGTCCCTTCTTCATGTGGCTCAAGTGTATCCGATGCCTGCGGTGATTGCTCTAAGGTTGCACAGGGCCATGTTCAAGTTTGTATGGGGGGGGGGGTACGAGTCTGTGAAAAGGGACCTCATGTACCAGCCAATTGTGAGGGGAGGGAGGGATCTGCCCAATTTAGCATTGAAACTGAGAGTAATGTTTTATTGTAAATTGTGCACGAGTCTGGTGGCTCCACCACCACACAAGTACCGGGCTCTGCTCAAATTCTGGCTAGAGGGCCCCCCTTAGGCCGGTGTTAGGGGTATGGGACAACAGCTTCCCAAAGTCAGAGCAGACCCCAGTGTACCTGGAGAGGGTGGTACGCTGGGCAAGAAAACATAAGGAATGTGTGGAGGGGGAGCTGATGTTTCATCACAAGCAACTTTATGATAAGATGCTAGAAAAGATGAGCCCTAGGGACTCAGGTCACATTACTAGGGAGATGTGGATGAGGGTGCAGGGGAAGGGCCTGGACAACAGGTTGAAGGATTTTAATTGGTTGGCCCTGCATAATAGATTTTCTGTAAGAAAAGTGTTGTATAATCACGGGTTGTCACGTAATGAGCACTGTCCAAGATTAAACTGTGGTGGGGTGGAGACATTGGAGCATGTGTTGTGGGGATGTACATTTGCTCAAGAGGTATGGGGGGAGATGGGGCAAAGGTTTGCAGCGCTAAATGGCATGTCTTGGGCAATGACCCAGGAGATGGATTTCAGAGTGGAGAGGGCATGTTTGGGGAAGATGGTTTTTGTTGTTTCACTTGTGAGGGCCAAATTGTGGGAGGCGAGGTGTGGGATGGTGAATAACAGAAACACGAGGTGGACAGTAGAGGGCGCTGTTAGATCGGTGGAGGCTGCCCTCCACGGACGGCTCCTGCTGGAGATTGACAAGTGGGGGAAGGATGCCATTAAGAAGAGGTGGAAGACCCTCTATCCACATATTTGAGGGATTGTCCAAGACATGCCGAGTAGGAGACTGTAAAAGGCAAAGGGTTTTTTATTTATTTGATTGTGTACTTTTGTTTGGTGGGATAATGGAGTTGGAGATGGGTTGTGATGAGATGTGCAGTGGTTATGTGTATTCCGTGTATGATGTAGGATTGAGTTGAAAATAAACCTTTCCAAAAAAAAAAAAAAAAAATCTGTTCTTATCAGTTTAATATCTGATACGTCCTCTATACAGGGACAATATATTAAACAGATTTTTGGAAGTAGGAGTTGAAAAAGGGGCTTGCTCCGTTCTCTCCACGCATTGACCCGGTATTGCAGTGCCGCTGGGAACAGTGCACCCTTCTTGCATTCTGTAGAAATGAAAACCATTGCGATAGGGGCCTTGGCTTTAAAGTGGCTCTAGATCAGTCTTAAGTAAGCTGGGCCGTGCAGTGCAGTGGTTAAGCTGTCAGGTTTGTAAGCAGAGGACCACCGGTTAGGGAGAGATAAGTTTGGTTCCCGGGGGAGGGGGGTCGTCGCGGCCGGAGGAAGTTTTTTTTATCGTAAAGTGGGCGTGGCTTAATCCGGGGGTGGGCGTGGCTTTGGGAGAGGGGCGGGTCATGATTCTTCTGTGGAACAATTCGGGACAAGCTTGGGGGGCTAAATCTCAGGCGTGTAAATGCTACGAAGGCAACTTTAATAGTCTCAGCATGACATCATCACTCTGGCGTTCCGTTAACTCATTCATGGCCAAAGACGTCTTTGACGTGTTATCAGGAATAGCCCAGAGGGCCAATGATGTGTTTGACGTGTTTTTGTTTTTATTAGTGCAGCGCGTAGTTCAAACACTTCCCCAGCCAGTGACATGTTATCAGGTCCCTGGCATCTAAGACAAGCCGACAACACGTGAACAAACACATACCGCAGCTGTTGTTTTGAAATTGAGCAGGAGGAAAAACAGAAAACGGATAAACGCTTCTTTGTGCAGAGAGGAGAAACGCCATTGAAACGCCCCTCAGCGCGCTGCACGAGCTGGTCGCCTTCCTGTGTGCCAGCCGGGAGAAAACGGGAGAAAGTAATCCAGAGATGTGTTTGATGATCGGAGGAATGAGGAAATGATCGATCAGTTTGACGGGTAATCCAGAGGGCAGTGAGGACGTGTTGAATAGCCGAGGGGAAAACGGGAACGATCAAACAGCAGGGAGTATAGGACAGGGAGACATGGACGAGGACGGGTGGACCAGAACAAAACAAAATAAACACACGAACAGCTAACAAGGCAGAAGCGGCAGTCACAGCAGCAGACGCCAGCAGTACTCAGACCCGGAAACAACGTAACGAAGATAAAAGGGGAATTGTGTGTGTGTGTGTGTCTGTCTGTCTGTCTGTGTGTCTGTCTGTCTGTCTGTGTGTCTGTCTGTCTGTCTGTCTGTCTGCACACTCACTCACACTGAGTAAACTGTATTGTTGAATGTAAAAAAAGCACTTGTATATGTATGTACATGTATATATATATATATATATATATATTTTTTTTTTTGTCATTTGTGTCATAACGAATAATATTTACATGTCTGATGTCAATACAGTTCAAAATAAAAGAATTGAGAGCGAGTTCTGCCTGAGATTGTGTGCTTTACAAAAATCGCCTTTTCTCCTGTTTTTCTTCTCAGAGAGACCTTTTGGGTGAAAACAGGGTGTATATAAATGGCTATAAGTAGAGTACAGAACATGCTAAAAGCTCACTTTTTTTCCTGGTGAACCCAGAGACATACATCTTCATTTTGAGGTATTGCAAATCACTTTGGTGCTAATAGATAATTTACTGTGGGTCTTGAAATATGACCAACAATTATGAAAATCTTTGGCCTGTGCTAAATATTGGCAGTCCTAAACTGGCCATGAATGAGTTAACTTCAACAAAAGATCAGGGGAGAGCGCAAACGCAGTCCCCCACTACCAGAAATTATGCAGTCGAGATTCCCACATTTGGGAAGCTTTTCCGTAGGGAGGTGCAAAGTCTACGTTGAAACGTAGACAATCGTGGCCTCTCATTGGCTCAGATGTCTACGTTCATGTACAACGTAGACAATCGCGGCCTCTCATTGGCTCAGATGTCTACGTTCATGTAGACATCTGAGCAAATCCGAGAGCCTTATAACGTAGACTCTCCTCTCATTGGTTCTGGGCTGCTCCCCCCCAGTCGCCCCACCCACCCTCAACAAAGAAACTGTTTTTCAGAGCCGCCATTTTTCTGCCGTTGAAAGTCACACATTCAGTTCACAGTTGGATTGTATTATTTCGCCAGAACCGAGAATTTCTCTGCGCGAGGAGGTAAGAGCTGGATTTTATATCTAATTATGCGATAAAAGCGAGTCTTGTTGAGAGGAAAAACGTAACGTAACGTTATTTGCAGGGCGAAACTCTGTTCGCCAAACTCCATTCAAATACATGGCGTTTTCGCCGAGCCTCAAAAGGGCGAGGACAGCCCGGGTTTTATGTTGTAATAGTTATTGTATGTGTATTAAATGTATGCCGAATTGATTGGTGTTGCCGTGCAATCCATTTCATATGCTTAAAATAACACAACTATGCCGCTGCTGCGCTAAGGGCGCCGCTGCGCTGTGTGGAGAATTTAACGTTAACCGACTGTATCGTGTTGACTTGCAGATAACGTTACCTGTTATAGTAAACATGAATTACATATTTCTAGCTGTGCTGTCTGTAACTGCCTAATGCTCGTTGCTGCGTGTGTAGCTTTGAAAGTGACGTGTCATGTTGACATGCATAGCTTGCATGCATAGCTTACTCTCAAAAGTAGGGAAATTGGCATAAATGCATCTAGCTGGCCTGTGTACAGCATTGCATTGCAGAATGTAAAATTGATAACACTTGTTGCTGCGTGTGCAGCTTTGAAACTGACGTGTCATTTTGACATGCAGATAACATGGCTTACTCTCAAACCTAGGAAAATTGGCATAAATGCATCTAGCTGGCCTGTGTACAGCATTGCATTGCAGAAAGTAAAATTGATAACACTGTAAGCTTTGAATTGAATGAATATGCTTATCTTTGCTCTAATCTCTTTGGTAGTATATTTAGTTTTATTTGATCAGTCATGCCGTGAAGACTAACTAATAGTCCTTCTCAAACTACTTTCTACAGGATGCTACCTTAGTCAATCAAAATGTCTTAGCTGTCATTGATTGTGTTGCATAGTTCTACTGTTGACAAAATATGATATTGTAAGTCGCTTTGGACAGAAGCGTCTGCTAAATGTCATAATGTTAATGTAAATGTAATGTAACTAGCTCAAAATCTGTGCTGTCATTTTGCAGAATGGATTACCGTGTCGGTGAGGGCTGGTGGGTTTTGGTCCACACAGCCAGGAGACCTACGCCGGGCTCTATGAGTCCACCAGCCCTGGGCTCCCAGGGTAAATGTTGTAATGGATGAATTAATTGCAGTGATTGTGTGTGTGATGCTGTGTGAATCACTGCTCTGATGTTTTGTGCTCATAGCTATGTGAGCTGGGTGAGGAGAGAGCGTGTGTGTGCGCCAGGGTCAGCCATGCACATGCTCCAGTGCTACGTGCACGGCCGGGACCAGGAGAAGAGGGCGACCGCCCCCCCCCCCCCGGAAAGCCCGGGCCCCTCCACCCTCCAGTAAGCGTCCTGTTCTTTACATGGTAACCTTTCATGACCTGGGTTACACACAACCAACAGCTTGTGAGGGGTTCTCCTGTAATTCTGTTTCTTCTTCTGTGTGTGTGTGTGTGTGTCTGTCTGTCTGTCTGTCTGTCTGTCTGTCTGTCTTGTCTGTCTGTCTGTCTGTCTGTCTGTCTGTCTGTGTGTGTGTGTGTGTGTGTGTGTGTGTGTGTGTGTGTGTGTGTGTGTGTGTGTGTGTGTGTGTGTGTGTGTGTGTGAGAGAGAGAACAAGCTAAAAAGTTATATTGGACTATTAAAATTATCCTCTATCTGGATTAGACTGCAATTATCTTTAATACTCAACCAAACCTTTTCAAAGAGCTTTATCTGCCATTTAAATGGATCCAAAGTCAGATTCTATTCCAATCTATATGTCAATCAAATGTAGGTCACTTTAAACAATATACAAACACTAGATTCAATGGGTCGCCTGTAGCCTGAAAAACCAAGTCACTGGTGTTGGACTCCTGGTTCCGGGACGCGGTTCAATTCCGTGCAGTGTCGACTTCTGACGGCTTGCCGGCGACTCAAATTCATTTTTGCATTTCAAATTGCATCGATTTTTAAACGGTTCAATAGGGAAACATTTAGGCCACATTACCTAGCCCTTCACACACAAACAAACCAATGAATGAGGATAGGCGAAAGACAGCATAAAACAGCACTGAGCTCTTTCCATCTATGATGACTAACTGTTCAAAATAGTGTTTCCACTAGTTAAGTGAGTACAATATAGTACTGTACAATATTTATAGGGAGTGCATTTAGAAATTCAAGGTGCTTCAGAATTGACTGTGTGAACACTAATCAACTCTGCTGTTGCACATCAAATCAAAACAAACTCAACCTCAGCCCGTTGCAAAATAAAGAAATGAAATCACTTTCACTGAGCCATGTCTATTTTCAAGAACTTTGCAGGCCCAATTTGCTCAAATTCAAGGACCAAACATGATTGAGAGATGGATGACAGGCTGGTTCCCTCGTGGACCGCATGGATTCCAGGCACAATATTGCTTACAACCATATAGCGTAACTGTGTCCTGCAACGGACACCTGGACGCCTGTTTCGTCACGTCCGGGTCAGAGGTCTCTCGACGTGGTTTCCGGTACTTTAGCAGGCATTTCAGATGCTGGATTGCCGCTTTGTGAAAGTGGAACTAATTTATACATCATATGTGTCAATATGTGGAATTTCATATGAATATGTGCATGGTAACATGTCAAATTACTTTAGGAAAGTGACTTTGATGACAGAAAGCCATAAGACGTGCTTGGGCGACGAGAGTTACTGATCTTTAAAGTTGCTAGCTTGCTAACGCTAGCTTTGTCTAAAACACAACAAGGCCAGCTAGGTGGCAATAATGCAGCAAAATGGGACTCAGCGACCACTACAAGCCACTCGCTTTGTTGACTATTACTGGCTTGCTAACCACTGGCTTGCTAACCAGCAGAGCCGCAGAGTGAGCTGTCCGTAACAGGACAAGAGCAGCTTTCAGTTAAGACGCCAGCGGTAGCGTCCGTTCCCCGACTCTGGTAAATCAAAGACACAACTAAAATAAATTATTTCAACAGTATGTTGCTAGAAAGAAGTTCGACTTAACGTTTTCGCCGTTAAACTACACGGAAACATGACATGATCATTGTAGCAGTGTTTGAAGCACAATTTTAACAGGAGTTTTGTAAAAATATTGTCCGTTGCAGGACTCGCTTCCGTTAAGCATCTTATGCGGCTGGTTGTAAGATTGAATGTTGACAATACATGTTTGTTTTTCTGTGTTTTCCCATTTGTGTGTCTGTCTGGAATAATAATAATCATCATGTATATCTAATATACATTTAGCGATAAATGGACCTTTACCCTTTAAATCAGGGTAAAGGTCACAGGCTAGATTGGTTTGTTTTGATGATGTCAGGATGTTCCTGGTCTGTCACACCTGGGGGAAGGCATATGCAAAACAGTGTTAGGATCAGTGACATCACAGGTGGGTTTTTTTTTATCAACGTAGACATTTTAGCCAATGCCGTGCAAGATCAATTGCACTTCTATACAGTCCATCGCGTTCGCAGAGCTTTTCTGTACGGAGGTGCAAAGTCTACGTTGAAACGTAGACAATCGCGGCCTCTCATTGGCTCAGATGTCTACGTTCATGTACAACGTAGACAATCTCGGCCTCTCATTGGCTCAGATGTCTACGTTCATGTAGACATCTGAGCAAATCCGAGAGCCATATAACGTAGACTCTCCTCTCATTGGTTCTGGCCTGCTCCCCCCCAGTCGCCCCACCCACCCTCAACAAAGAAACTGTTTTTCAGAGCCGCCATTTTTCTGCCGTCGAAAGTCACAGTCTGTTGGATTGTGTTGGATTGTCTTATTTCGCCTTATTCAGAGAATTTCTCCGCGCTAAGAGGTAAGAGCTGGATTTTATATCTAATTATGCGATAAAAGCGAGTCTTGTTGAGAGGAAAAACGTAACGTAACGTCATTTGCAGGGCGAAACTCTGTTCGCCAAACTCTATTAAAATACATGCCGTTTTCGCCGAGCCTCAAAAGGGCGAGGACAGCCCGGGTTTTATGTTGTAATAGTTATTGTATGTGTATTAAATGTATGCCGAATTGATTGGTGTTGCCGTGCCATCCATTTCATATGCTTAAAATAACCCAACTATGCCGCTGCTGCGTTAAGGCCGCCGCTGGGCTGTGTGGAGAATTTAACGTTAACCGACTGTATCGTGTTGACTTGCAGATAACGTTACCTGTTATAGTAAACATGAATTACATATTTCTAGCTGTGCTGTCTGTAACTGCCTAATGCTCGTTGCTGCGTGTGTAGCTTTGAAAGTGACATGTGTCATGTTGACATGCATAGCTTGCATGCATAGCTTACTCTCAAACCTAGGAAAATTGGCATAAATGCATCTAGCTGGCCTGTGTACAGCATTGCATTGCAGAATGTAAAATTGATAACACTTGTTGCTGCGTGTGCAGCTTTGAAAGTGACATGTCATTTTGACATGCAGATAACATGGCTTACTGTCAAACCTAGGAAAATTGGCATAAATGCATCTAGCTGGCCTGTGTACAGCATTGCATTGCAGAATGTAAAATTGATAACACTTGTTGCTGCGTGTGCAGCTTTGAAACTGACATGTCATTTTGACATGCAGATAACATGGCTTACTGTCAAACCTAGGAAAATTGGCATAAATGCATCTAGCTGGCCTGTGTACAGCATTGCATTGCAGAAAGTAAAATTGATAACACTGTAAGCTTTGAATTGAATGAATATGCTTATCTTTGCTCTAATCTCTTTGGTAGTATATTTAGTTTTATTTGATCAGTCATGCCGTGAAGACTAACTAATAGTCCTTCTCAAACTACTTTCTACAGGATGCTACCTTAGTCAATCAAAATGTCTTAGCTGTCATTGATTGTGTTGCATAGTTCTACTGTTGACAAAATGTGATATTGTAAGTCGCTTTGGACAGAAGCGTCTGCTAAATGTCATAATGTTAATGTAAATGTAATGTAACTAGCTCAAAATCTGTGCTGTCATTTTGCAGAATGGATTACCGTGTCAGTGAGGGCTGGTGGGTTTTGGTCCACACAGCCAGGAGACCTACGTGTGTGTGCGCCAGGGTCAGCCATGCACATGCTCCAGTGCTACGTGCACGGCCGGGACCAGGAGAAGAGGGCGGCCGCCCCCCCCCCCGGAAAGCCCGGGCCCCTCCACCCTCCTGTTCTTTACATGGTAACCTTTCATGACCTGGGTTACACACAACCAACAGCTTGTGAGGGGTTCTCCTGTAATTATGTTTCTTCTTCTGTGTGTGTGTGTGTGTGTGTGTGTGTGTGTGTGTGTGTGTGTGTGTGTGTGTGTGTGTGTGTGTGTGTGTGTGTGAGTGTGTGAGAGTGTGAGAGAGAACAAGCTAAAAAGTTATATTGGACTATTAACACATTGAGTGCCACAGCGCTTCAGTAAAATTGTCTGCAGCCTGTGCCAGATTCACTTCCATTCAGTTGAAAACAGCTATAGAATTTTTTCTATTAGGGCTATATTGATAGGGCTGGACTTTAATGAAACATTGAACACTCCTGCTTCTTCCAAAGAAGAAATTTTGTTTCTAGACAGTTCCATTATGAAATGACAGCCTTTGAAAAAAGTGCACTTTCAAGGGTTTTCTGTCGTTTTTTTTTACTTTCCAAGATATAGTCACTTTTATGAATACCTTTTGCACTCTAATTTCGAGCACATTCACTGACTCTGGCTGGTGTTTTCTGATGTGGTGGCGTGGTGTGGTTTCTGTGCAGCCTGCGTGCCCCCCCCCCCCTCTCCACCTCTGAGCTGCGGGCTCCTCCCCACACGCACAGAGTTTGTTTTCTGAGACTCCGTTTTTGCCCCGGACGAATCCCAGCGCGCATCAAGGAAATGCCAAACGCGACTGAACGAAAAGGCTTGGCCGTTAGGCTTCGGATGCTGGCTTTCTGGCAGGGAATCGTGGGGAGATAGATAGAAGCATAAGAGCTCAGTTGTGAGCGCGGATGCAGCCGAGCCCACTCTCCGCTGTAGACAGAGCAATATATACGGCTCTGGCTGAAGCATGCATCGGTTTCCTCTTTGATCACGTCTTTCCCTGCTGTCTCCTGTACAAAGTAAAGGATCTGAGGTGGGTGGCGCAGCTTCCGTGTCGATGTTTAAGGTGGCGCCGTGTGATCCCTTGAAGGGATTCATGCTCACTGGCTGGGTACGACCTTAAACAGCAGAATTATGGAATAATATGAATTATGATTTTAGGACGTACACAGACGTCCTTGGCACTGAACGTTACTTTTTTTTAGGATGTGCACAGACGTCCTTGGCACTCAATGTGTTAAGATTATCCTCTATCTGGATTAGACTGCAATTATCTTTAATACTCAACCAAACCTCTTTTCAAAGAGCTTTATCTGCCATTTAAATGGATCCAAAGTCAGATTATATTCCAATCTATATGTCAATCAAATGTAGGTCACTTTAAACAATATACCGTACAAACACTAGATTTAATGGGTCGCCTGTAGCCTGAAAAACCGTCACTGGTGTTGGACTCCTGGTTCCGGGACGCGGTTCAATTCCGTGCAGTGACCACTTCTGACGGCTTGCCGGCGACTCAAATTCATTTTTGCATTTCAAATTGCATCGATTTTTAAACGGTTCAATAGGGAAACATTTAGGCCACATTACCTAGCCCTTCACACACAAACAAACCAATGAATGAGGATAGGCGAAAGACAGCATAAAACAGCACTGAGCTCTTTCCATCTATGATGACTAACTGTTCAAAATAGTGTTTCCACTAGTTAAGTGAGTACAATATAGTACTGTACAATATTTACAGGGAGTGCATTTAGAAATTCAAGGTGCTTCAGAATTGACTGTGTGAACACTAATCAACTCTGCTGTTGCACATCAAATCAAAACAAACT
Organism: Poromitra crassiceps; assembly: GCF_964638095.1. NCBI lineage: Eukaryota > Metazoa > Chordata > Actinopteri > Beryciformes > Melamphaidae > Poromitra > Poromitra crassiceps. The sequence continues at coordinate 447,102 of NW_028152219.1, read as the reverse complement.
CAACCTCAGCCCGTTGCAAAATAAAGAAATGAAATCACTTTCACTGAGCCATGTCTAATTTCAAGAACTTTGCAGGCCCAATTTGCTCAAATTCAAGGACCAAACATGATTGAGAGATGGATGACAGGCTGGTTCCCTCGTGGACCGCATGGATTCCAGGCACAATATTGCTTACAACCATATAAGCATCTTATGCGGCTGGTTGTAAGATTGAATGTTGACAATACATGTTTGTTTTTCTGTGTTTTCCCATTTGTGTGTCTGTCTGGAATAATAATAATCATCATATGTATATCTAATATACATTTAGCGATAAATGGACCTTTACCCTTTAAATCAGGGTAAAGGTCACAGGCTAGATTGGTTTGTTTTGATGATGTCAGGATGTTCCTGGTCTGTCACACCTGGGGGAAGGCATATGCAAAACAGTGTTAGGGTCAGTGACATCACAGGTGTTTTTTTTTATCAACATAGACATTTTAGCCAATGCCGTGCAAGATCAATTGCACTTCTATACAGTCCATCCCCCCAATGCCGTGCAAGATCAATTGCACTTCTATACAGTCCATCCCCGTTCGCAGGGGTCAGCACAACCGGAAGTGCAATGGCTGAGCCTCACCCTGGGTGGACCACTTTCACTTTACACTTTTTAGACACTTTATTGAGATTTAGTCAAAAATTTACAGGCATTTCATCAATACACATTCTTAATATCTCCAAAATCCTCCCAAACACAATTCGTAAAATTTTGTATAACAAATTACATAAATAAAGTTAGTTAATTTTCACAGTGCATCTTTCAAAATTTCATTTACAAAGCCATTTCCCACTTTCCATAAGTCTATTATTTCTCTATTCTTATACTTAATTTTATCTCTGAGGATGTAGTCCCGAGCTTTTGTAACGGCAAGCTTTGCTACAGAATCTGGGGGCATACTGAATTTTTTGAAAACGAGTACATTCCCGCACTTCCATATAGCCTCTTTAACTCATTCACCGCCAAAGACGTCTTTGACGTGTTATCAGAAATAGCCATCCACGCCAAAGACGTGTTTGACGTGTTTTTGTTTTTATTAGTACAGCGCGTAGTTCAAACACTTCCCCAGCCTGTGACATGTTTTCAGGTCCCTAGCCACAAAGGCAAGCCGACAACACGTTATCAAACACATACCGCAGCTGTTGTTTTGAAATGAGCAGGAGCAAAAACAGAGAACAGAGAAACGCGCTTCCTTGTTACAGAGGAGAAACGCCATTGAAATGCCCCTCGGCGCGCTGCAGAGCTGATCGGCTTGCTGCAGGGCAGCGGACATCGAAACCGCGGTAGTCAAACCCGTGACCAACATGATCGATCCTGGTCCCTCGACCCCGTTCCTATGTCCCAGCCCGAAAGAGACGAGACGGCGTCACAACTGTGTCAGGAGGAGGAGAACAGCTGCAGCCTCGCCACATAAATGGCTTTCACACAGAGCCAAGCAGCACACAGCACGGCCACTTTCCTGGCGAGGAAGACTGGACTGACTCCAATGCTACAGGACCCGGATGATCTCGCGGTAAGGAGTGTGTGTGTGTGTGTGTGTGTGTGTGAGAGAGACTACACTGATCTCTGCATTCTATTCTATGATCACACTCACTCACACTGAGTAAACTGTATTGTTGAATGTAAAAAAAAAAGCACATCATGTATATATATATATTTTTATTTTTTTATTTTTTTTCATTTGTGTCATAACGAATAATATTTACATGTCTGATGTCAATACAGTTCAAAATAAAAGAATTGAGAGCGAGTTCTGCCTGAGAGTGTGTGATTTAGAAAAATGCCATTTTCTGCAATTTCTTTTCTCAGAGAGACCTTTTTGGTGAAAACAGGGTGTATATAAATGGCTATAAGTAGAGTACAGAACATGCTAAAAGCTCACTTTTTTTCCCCTGGTGAACCCAGAGACGTACATCTTCATTTTGAGGTATTGCAAATCACTTTGGTGCTAATAGATAATTTACTGTGGGTCTTGAAAGATGACCAACAATTATGAAAATCTTTGGCCTGTGCTAAATATTGGCAGTCCTAAACTGGCCATGAATGAGTTAATACAGTTGATGACCGCCCACCATCTTACCCATTTTTCGATCTCTACATATTGCAGCTCTCCGTACATTATATCACTCCCATTGGGGTCCCTATAAAGATTGATCAACCAAGACCTCAGGAGTCCCCACACCCTCTTTGAATGTGAGCAAGACCAAAATAAATGATTAACATTTTCATCCATATTGCAGTTACTTCTGGGACAGTTTGCGCTTCGAGAGCATCTCCTCCCATGCAAAAACGCTCTGGTAGGAAAACAGTTGTGTACTGCATTCCAGGCCACATCCTTATGCACATTAAGCAAGAAATGTGAGTTAACATTTTTCCAAACTTGAACACATTCTATTTCTATTAAAACACCTACTGGAACTAGTCTAGTAGTCTGTGGTGAAAGACTATTTTCAACAATGCCTCTATTCACCTTTCCTCCCAAGTTAGAAGATTTAAACAGGGTGAATGCCTTTCCATACACTGTAGGCCTCGTCTCTGCATGTGGGCTATGCAGGGGGAGTCTTTTCCCAAAGCTACGTGATATTATTTGGCCCACCCAAAACTTTGCAAAATAGAACCATAGACTCATGTCCTTATCAGTTAACACTGCATTCACAATAGGAGTTAAAAACAGAGCTTCTAATTTAGTACCCAGCTCTGGCACTGCCTTTCCCCCTTTTTCTGTGGGTCTATACATAATTTCCCGTTTAATTCTCTCCTGCTGAGAACCCCATATAAATTGAAAAATTGCTCTTCTAAGCAGTGTAATAAAGTTTCTGGGCACAGGCAGGGTGGCAGCCAAATATGTCAGAGAGGCATAAATCTCAGCTTTAATGACAAGGACTTTGCCTGTAATCTCTCTCTTCCCAACTTAAAAGCTTGCTCTTGATCTTTGGGAGTCTTGACTCCCAATTGACAGTCTCCATGTCCTTACCTATTTCTATTCCTAAGACTTTGATTCTTTCTTTTTGTTCAGTGTTACGAACCGGCCTAGGGGAACCGGTCCGCAACACAAAAGTGCCCCCACTCTTCCCACTCCCAAGAATGGCCAGCCAGAACCATGATCAAAAGTTCACAAGTAGCAGTTTATTTAGTTCAGATGAGAGAAAATGCCAACACAACAAACAAAACAAACTACACACCAACCCTAAACTTACCTACCAAAGGAAAAGGATTGGTTAAACAAAATACATTTCTCTAACCTAACTCCTACAACAAAACAGGAGAAAATGTCACAAAGCAAAAATGGCTTCTCCCTCCTACATACTGCTACTTTGCTTAAATAAAGAGTTTACAGTGCAGTTTACCATTTACAATTACAGAAGTTAAAAGTTACCTTAACAAAAGCATCCATGTCTATAAACACTAAATTACATTAGAGAGAAGACTGCAGCAACAAAACACAGGTTCAGCATCGTGGCTGCCATTGTTGGGAATGTGGAGAGCAAGGGGTGGAAGGATGGCATCAGCTGGCTTAAATGATCTCCACCAGCCAATCAGTCATCAGCAGCCCCATCACCTGACCAGGCCAATCAGGGTGGACACCACCTGCATCTCATTTCTCAATCACACACTGAAGCACACTGCAATACACACACACTGCAGCACACTGTAATACACAGACACACACGGAAGCACACTGTAATACACAGACACAGAGGAGGAAAGGATTGGTGAACATATGGCAACCAAACATATGACCCCGGGTCATAACACCTTCCCCCCCAAAATAAATCAAACATTTTCCCTAAATAAATTTTTTTTGATTTTCCCAGACTACCTAAGGCCTGAACACACCATAAAACACCCCAAGAATATATACCTATACAGCACACAACCCCACAAAAGTCATCTCAGGTTAGCTCACACTACATCTCACAGAAGACAGGTTATCTAAACCTCACAGAAAGAAAAAAAAAACATGCCAGGGCAACTGCAACGAACAACCCAAACCCTTCTGTCCCGTGCGTCCCCACCCTCCGACTGTGCCCCCCCTGCTAGAGAACAGCAACTACCTGTAAACAGGCGCCACGTACTGCCTCAGTTAAAAGCTTGTGAAGCATATACAGCCGTATGACAGAAACTAACTAAGGGCGCTTCCAGATAAAGGTGATGTTCAACTGTCCCCCCCCAGCACTAACACCACGGGTGTTATCACAATGCACAGAGTCTGTGCGTTGGCGTCCCGACACACAGAGCCTGTGCACCCACACACTGTGCGTTCACTACACAGTACACTTTTGGCCGTGCCTTCACTACACAGCACACACTACATGCCGTGCGTTCACTACACAGCACACACTACACGCCGTGCACACTACACGCCGTGCGTTCACTACACAGCACACACTACACGCCGTGCGTTCACTACACAGCACACACTAAGTACCAAAATGGGCACAACACAGGGCAGGTCAAAATGAACCCAAACCCTTGTCCCCTGTGTCGCCGTCCACCGAATGTGCTCCCCTCTGCTGGAGAACAGGGCAACTAGCGGTGATCAGGCGCCAAGTCCTGCCTCAGTTTAAAGCTCCTGAAGCATTCACGGTCGACGGAAAACGAACTAAGGGCGCTTTGGGATTTCAGGTGGAACTTTAACCCTCCCACAGCACGAACAAACCCACTGAGATAACAAACAAACCCCCCCAAATTTAAACAAGCTACAAAAGCTTGTAGCAACCAAAAACGACTACGTGCACATTTCTGACTCGCAACCCATGTCTTGGTGGCAGTCTCCACGAAGGACTGTGGGTTTATCATACTTGGAGTCATCAGATTTGCCTGTTAACCTCAAAGCTTACGCGGGAAGAGGGCGGGAGTGGAGCCCCAGAGGACTGAGGTGCGTTACCAGACTGGTGTCTTAGGCGCATAACCTCAAGTTCCAGTTCCTTCCTTGATATGAGAGCCACTCGCAGCTCCTCCCCCAAAATACCCACCACTCAGGCAGATCTGTGGCAGAGTCAAATGCCGCTGATGGCCCCGCCTCGGTCGTCCCCTCTATGATCGGCTCCACCTCCGACAAACCTCTCTCCCCCAGCTTTGCCTCCATGAGCTTCCTGAGCTCCATGCAAAGGCACCTGTAAAACACTCCATTAGCCACCAGCACAAAGACTGCCCACCAGACAAAAATATATATACACTCACCGACGACGTGCTGACGAACGAGAAAAGCGGACGAGCCCCCAATTATGTTACGAACCGGCCTAGGGGAACCAGTCCGCAACACAAAAGTGCCCCCACTCTTCTCACTCCCAAGAATGGCCAGCCAGAACCATGATCAAAAGTTCACAAGTAGCAGTTTATTTAGTTCAGATGAGAGAAAATGCCAACACAACAAACAAAACAAACTACACACCAACCCTAAACTTACCTACCAAAGGAAAAGGATGGGTTAAACAAAATACATTTCTCTAACCTAACTCCTACAACAAAACAGGAGAAAATGTCACAAAGCAAAAATGGCTTCTCCCTCCTACATACTGCTACTTTGCTTAAATAAAGAGTTTACAGTGCAGTTTACCATTTACAATTACAGAAGTTAAAAGTTACCTTAACAAAAGCATCCATGTCTATAAACACTAAATTACATTAGAGAGAAGACTGCAGCAACAAAACACAGGTTCAGCATCGTGGCTGCCATTGTTGGGAATGTGGAGAGCAAGGGGTGGAAGGATGGCATCAGCTGGCTTAAATGATCTCCACCAGCCAATCAGTCATCAGCAGCCCCATCACCTGACCAGGCCAATCAGGGTGGACACCACCTGCATCTCATTTCTCAATCACACACTGAAGCACACTGCAATACACACACACACACGGAAGCACACTGTAATACACAGACACCGAGGAGGAAAGGATTGGTGAACATATGACAACCAAACATATGACCCCGGGTCATAACATCAGTTAGGCCCAAACCAAGTTTGTTTTCCTTCCAGTTTATGTACAAACTTTCGCTCTTTGATCTGTTGAGCTTGGCACCTGATGCTCTGGAAAAACAATCACTCCACCCGAGGGCCTTGACCACTGAGTTGTTATCAGTACATAGTATGGTCAGATCATCCATGTACAGAGTCAGCTTGGCCTCCCTCCCGCTGCTCCCTGGTACAAGAACACCTCGGATGGAGTGATCCTGCCTTATGGAGCAGGCCAGAGGTTCCATGGCCAGGATAAAAAGGACCACCGACAGAGGGCAACCCTGCCTGACCCCTGACTGCACCCTGAATGTATCTGTGCTGTTACCATTCACGACTACTCTACTAACACAGTCGTTATAGAGAAGGTCTATCCAGGCCTTTATTTTTGGCCCAAAACCAAAAGCCACCATCACCTCTTTTAAATAAGCATGGTTAATTCGGTCAAAAGCCTTTTCTAAATCCAGGCCGGCTATGCAAAGGGGGACCCTACGGTCAACTGCATAGAGAAAGGAGTCTCTGACCAGGGCAAGGCTATCCCCCATGGACCGCCCCGGAACCACACAGGTCTGCTCCTCCCCCACCACCTTTCCCGCCACCCCCTGCAGCCTGAAAAAGAGGGCCCCCAACAATGTAAGTGGTCTCCAGTTCTTGATGTCCTTTTTATCACCTTTTTTAAACAACAAAGAAATTATACCTTCTCTCATGGATGGTGGTAATTTACCCATACAGAGACTCTCCTCATACATTTTCAAAAGGGGGCCCTTTATTTCTGCCCAAAAGGTGGTATAAAACTCTTTAGGCAGGCCATCAGCTCCCGGTGCCTTATTATCCTGCATGCTGTTCACAGCTTTAGTCAGTTCATTTTCAGACAAATCACACTCCAACAAATTATTAAAATCATTCACACTTTTGTTTACTTTTGACAGGAGCCTATCTAAGGATGCTCTATCTAAATCTTCACCTTTATAGAGGTCTGAATAAAAGTTCTGAACACAGGTAAGTATATTTTTTGTTTCTCTCTGTTCGTTACCATCTTTGTCCTTAATTGCTTCCATAATGTTTCTAGGACGGGCTAGCTTTCTGAAAAAGTATCTAGTAGATTTCTCATTCTCCTCCATATGTTGGACTCGGCTACGTGTCAATAGTCCACGACTAGCCTCTGTAGACAGACGTAGCATTTCCCTCTTCAGCTTTGCTATGTCCTCTGAGACATCAAAGCTTGAATGAGCCATCGTATATAAACGTTGTAACTTTGCCTGCTGTTTTTGAAACTTAAAACGTTTGTTTTTAGCTGCTTTTTTCCCTGCCTCTATGAAAAACCTTTTAACTCTCCCCTTCACATCCTCCCACCATTCACCCACTGTGTCGAAAGCAAACTGAAGAGAAGACCACTGATTCAGCTTTTCTTGAAGTCTCCTGACCATCTTTTTATCTTGAAGCAGGGAAGTGTTTAGCTTCCATGACCCTTTACCCTTTTCAGTTGTATCTTTCAGAACCAAAGAACATTCAATTTTTGCATGATCGGAAAAGAAAACAGGTGTGACTGAAGCATTTTCAACGTGCAAACCTTTTGAGGTAAATACAAAGTCAATTCTCGAGTGAGTTCTGCCATTTGTCCATGTATATCCAGGCTGTCTGGGGTTGATGGTACGAAAGGTGTCTGTCAGTTTAAAATCTTTTTTAATGTTCTTTAATGTCTCTGAGCTGGAGTCCAGCCTAACTGTACTGGTAGTCAGTCTATCTTTGGTGTCAACTAGACAGTTAAAATCACCCCCCAAGACCACCTCACTGCCACACACCAGTGTTGCCAGATGGCAAATGTTGAATTATCGTACCAGAGGGTCAAAATTATCGTTTTTGGAGTGAAATTATCGTACGCCCCCTCCACAGCGCGGCGCGCCTTCGGCGCGCCTCTGTCGGGGGGGCTGCGGCTGATCACAGGCTACTTTTTGGACTTGGCATGATTTTTCAACACTGTGATCTCAGCCTGCGTTGCAACAACAACAAAACACCCTGCACGTATTGGCTGCAAATATGTTGTTTGAAGAGATGATTGTATAAACAGATAGAGTGATAGACGTAGGATTCGTCTAAGTGTCACAAAATCATGAAATTATCGTACATTTGGGGGATTTGGGGATTATTGATCGTACATCGTACAGAGGTCGAAATTATCGTACAAATACGATAATTATCGTACGTCTGGCAACGCTGCCACACACCAAAAGAGGCTGTATGGCCTTTTAAAGTTTCTAGGCGTTCTTGTAGATCAGCTGGGCAGTAGACATTAATTATCCTCAAGCTGACATTGTTCCATTCCACATCTACACATAAGAGCCTCCCATATATTACATGTTGTACTCTCTTGATATTAAACCCCCACCCTTTAAACAGCACAGCCACCCCTGATGACCTGTTTTTATTGTCCCCTGACCACACTGACTGTCCATAGCTCCATCTATCCTCGTAGATCTTGTAGTTGTCTTTATAAGGTATGTTACACTCCTGTAATAGGAAAATGTCACTGCCCTCTGATTGTAAAAAGGTGAAGGCTGACAAACATTTTACAGGGTCATTCAGGCCTCTCGTGTTAAGTGAGGCGATCGATATAGGAGCCATAGTTTATACATGGGGGGGGGGGGGGGGGGGGGTCACACACTAGGGAGGTCAAGGCTTTGCTCTCCACCGTTATTTCTTTTCTTTTTTTTGGGTTTCTGATGCCGGATGCCCTCCCCCTCCGCCACCTTCATTTGGGTGGCGGTGGAGAAGGCGTTCAAGCTCTGATCATCCAGGAAGGAGGCAGATGTGGAAGTTGGAGAGGGCCATACCTGTGATTCCAAGATGATGGACTCTTCTGACGAGTCCTGCTGCGGGCGCTTCTGTGATGGAGGCTGCTGTTCTGTCGAGCCGTCGGGGAACCTGGCTGTGAGCTGGGAGGGTCCCATGGCCCCTACAGGTTCAGGGGTTGCTGAAATGTGAGCCATGAAGGTGTCCAGGAGGTCTCTGCAGTCACTGGCACAGATGGCGTTGGAGGTTGCCGGGGCTGGGTGCTGTGCCGGGGGCAGGTCCAGCTGGGTCTCCTGGCTGCCCAGGTGAAAAAGTAGTATACTTTTGTATATTTGAAATATAATTTAAGTATACAAAAGTTATTATAATTATACTTTTACTTTTTGTGCTTAATATAAAGTATATTTAACATGTACTTTTATAAAGTGTACTTCAGAAAAGATGCCATTAAGGTCAATTTAAATGTACTAAAAATAAATATACTCATTTTTCCAATACTTAAAGTGGTATTTTAGTTTACTTTTAAAAAGCGTACTTTCTTGCAAGTGTATTATAAATTGTACCTAAGTATACTTTTAAAATAGTATACGAAATTGTAAATACTTAAAGTGGTCATATAGTGATTTTTTTTTCTTCTAAGTGTTGACACCAGAGAGGCTGTATAGCACACTGAGTCAATGCGGTATTCAGCCTCTCTGGTCTCAACACTTAAGTCTTTTTTTCGGCTTGCTCAGGGGAAGACGCTTTACTTATAAAAAGTATACTTATTTTTAAGTCAATTTTAATAAAGTATTAGTATACTTTATCATAGTACACTTTAATTGCTATTATTTACACGTGCATTTAAGTGTACTTTAAAAAGTGCACTTTAATATAAGTTCATTCTAAGCTGTATTTTAGTGTACTTTTAAAAAATATACTAATTTGCAACTACGTAAAGTGGTAATTTAGTATACTTATGAAAAGTACACATATTTTCAAGTCCATTGTAATACACTATGAGTATACCTTATTCCCATACACTTTAAGTGGAATTATTTAGAAGTGTATTTAAGTGTAATTGCAAATAGTACACTTTAATATAAGCTCATTCTAAGCTGTATTTTAGTGTACTTTTAAAAAGTATACTAAATTGCAACTACGTAAAGTGGTCATTTAGTATACTTATGAAAAGTACACCTCTTTTCAAGTCAATTGTAATACACTAACAGTATGCTTTATTGTAGTACACTTTAAATTTAATTATTTATAAGTGTATTTAAGTGTACTTGCAAAGAGTGAACTTTAATATAAATTCATTTTAAGCTGTATTTCAGTGTACTAAAGTATACTAAAGTGCAAGCACTTCTAGTGGTAACATAGTGTACTTGTGAAAAGTACACTTTTGTTAAAGTCCTTCTTAATACACAACTAGTATGATTTATTGTAGTGTACTTTAATTCCACTTCATTAGAAGTGTATTTAAGTAAACTTATAAAGAGTGCACTTAAATGTTAGTTCATTTTAGCTGTACTTTAAGTAGGATAAGTTGTAAATACTTACAGTCGTAATACAAGATGGAAGGAAACTAATTACTAGTACTCAAATGAGTGTAATTGATTAGCTTTTTGTGTACTTGTACTTTTTTGAGTATGTCTTTATTCAGTCATTTTACTTTTTATCTAGCCCTTTATGCACTAATTACTATTTTTTAAAGTGTGACCCTATAGTTTTTAAACAGTGGGGACAAAAGTTGCTGCAAAATAATTTATTTTTTTATTTCCTACATTGAAGTAAAAAGTAATTATATTACAGTTAGTAATCCAAGTAATTTCAAGTTACTGCATTACTTTCTCCAGCGCTGGCATAGTGTTGAAATGAAAAGTGGAGATAGGTCTGGCTTTGCAAGACTAGTGTTGCCAGATCATGATTTGTTTTTGTCCTATATAGGAAAATAAATAAAATGTATGACGTTTGGCTGATTGTTGACGTAACAAGTACTTTTGAAACCAAGTAATAAGTAAAGTAATTGTATTACTTTTTAAATGAATAATCAATAATAAGTAACTAATTCTACTTCCCAAACACTAATTCTGAGAATGTTTGTAAAGCTAGCTGGCTCACATTAAAATAACATGTCTGTCTGTCTGTCTGTCTCCGTCCGTCCGTCCGTCCGTCTGCCTGTCTGTCTATCCGTGTGAGAAGGTAGCAAGGTGACATTGACATTTAGGATCTTAAAATTTACTTTTTCTCTCTCTCAGCACTGATCCCTATTTGTCTGAAATATTCAGCTCTTCAAATAAGATCAGTAAGATCAAAATTAGCCTGCCCTGCACAAACACAATCATGGATGTAACAGCCCAGGCTCAGTGGACTGTACAAATGAGGGGAGACCACACATGTTTTAAAGTCATAACCAAAAGTATTTATTATAAACTAAATGAATTAATCAAAAGATAAGATTAGATGTGTCAGTCAGTAACGTCAGTAGTGAATGCAGTGTGTGGATGAGTGAGAAGTGTAGTGTAGTGTAGATGTTTGAGATGTATGAAAGTAAGATCCAAAAGAGCCTGAGCTCAAAGCAAACCAACAAGGTGGAGAGGAGGAGAGAGAGAATGAAAGTGAGCAGCCAGCTCAAATAGGGAGCATCCAGGTGCTCCAGATCAGCTAATCAAGCAGCCCCAGCTTCTGCCCAGCCAGGACCTGCAGACTAAAACAACCAATCAGTACAGTGAACCCACAGCACATATTGAGGGCTGCCACACACCCCCCCCTTAAAAAAAACTGGGTACCACCTAAATCCCAAACAAAACTAATAGAAACAGTACAAATAATTATTTTAAATACATTTACCATCCCAAACAATTTTTTTTTCATAAGTCCCCTGTAACCCCTAATGTGAGGCTACACCAATTGGAATCTATATACAAGACATACATTACCAATAAGCAGTAGTTAGCTCAAACTGAAAACCAAAGAACTCCAAACACCCCCGTCTACCATCCTTATCTCCACCTCAGCAACCTGGTACCTAGGAGCAATTTAAGAGGAGGAGGAGGACAGAAAACAAGAAGGCAAAGGAGACCAGGATTAACAGTGAAACAAACTGCTTATGGCTCAAAATCCCCGAGACAGAGCATCAGCCATCACATTATCTACGCCTTTAATGTGGCGGATGTCCAAGTGATATGGCTGCAGAAATAATGCCCATCTCATAAGCCTTTGGTTCGGGTTTTGCAATGACCGCAAGAAAGTGAGGGGATTGTGGTCAGTGTAGACCACCAACGGAGCAACGCCACCCCCCACGTACACGTCAAAATGTTGAAGACCCAAAATAAGAGCAAGCGCCTCCTTTTCAATCACAGAGTAATTCAACTGGTAGGAGTTGAACTTCTTGGAAAAATAGCCAATTACCCGATCAAGGCCGTGGTCATCAGCCTGCAACAGCACTGCCCCTGCTCCAACATTACTGGCATCCACCTGAAGCTGGAAAGGGTGGTCCATACGTGGCGCTAGTGATGGGAATAACGGCTCTTTGAAGGGAGCCGGATCTTATGGCTCCGTTCCTTTCTGAGAGCCGTTCAAAATAGCGGCTCCTCGTTCATTTTTTTTTTCTTTCTATGGGACGCGCACTACTCGTTCAGAAACAGTAGTGCGCGCCCCCCTCCCCCTTTTTTCCCCCGGGGCGGCTAGGATCTCTAGCCAAGTGTAGACCACCATCTACAGGTGAAACTGTAAACTGTTTCCAGTAGATAGATCAGGAGCTGTAAGTGTAGACCTATTGGTGAAATTTGTAAATAAATGTAGGCTAATTTAAAACAGGGTATCTGTTTTGACCTAACGTGCATTTTATGCCTCTTGCAGACTGGCACATATTTTATAGTCCTGTACAGGAATAAATGAACGTATTAATTAATTTACCAATGACAAACTTCCCATAAATGTCACATTATATTTAAATCAGAATTGCCAGACCTAATGTCAACAATCTGCATTGTAAACATTAAAGGTGGCTTTGTCAGTGAATTACTATTTTGAATGAATTTACCCTGTGTATGAAATGTGTTATGTAAATACTTGAATACAATTCATCCAGCACTTATTAGAACTTTTTATTGGCACAATAAAAAAAAAACAAGTATAATGAACTTTTGTGCTAAACAAATTTTAGTGCAAATCACACAGTAATAACATGGTAAAACATCTTACCAAAAGAGTACTTTTGTGCAAAAGACTCATACTATAGCCAAGTCCTGAAATGGACTAGTGAACAATTCTCAAGTTGTTAGAAAAATAAAATAGATAAAAATATACAGATAATAAACCCTGAAATGGACTAGTGAACTGTCCTGCAGTGTGTAGATGACCTGCTTTTTTGGAAACAAATGCTGTATTTCTCACAGCGCAAACATATACTCAAGCAGCACCATCATCTATTACAAATTTGTAAACATAGTAAAACAACTTAACAAAATAGTACTTTTGTGCAAAAGGCCCATAGCCAACTTCTGAAAGCTGTCTCAAGTTGTTAGAAAAATAAAATAGATACAAATATTCAGATAATAAACACTCAAATGGACTAGTGAACTGTCCTGCAGTGTGTAGATGACCTGCTTTTTTTTGGAAACAAATGCTGCATTTCTCACAGCGCAAAAATTTACTCAAGCAGCACCATCATCTATTACAAATTTGTAAACATAGTCAAACAACTTAACAAAATAGTGCTTTTGTGCAAAAGGCTCATAGCCAACTTCTGAAAGCTATCTCAAGTTGTTAGAAAAATAAAATAGATACAAATATACAGATAATAAACACTCAAATGGACTAGTGAACTGTCCTGCAGTGTGTAGATGACCTGCTTTTTTGGAAACAAATGCTGTTTTTCTCACAGCGCAAACATATACTCAAGCAGCACCATCATCTATTACAAATTTGTAAACATAGTAAAACAACTTAACAAAATAGTGCTTTTGTGCAAAAGGCTCATAGCCAACTTCTGAAAGCTATCTGAAGTTGTTGTAAAAAATAAAATAGATAAAAATATACAGATAATAAACCCTGAAATGGACTATTGAACTGTCCTGGAGTGTGTAGATGACCTGCTTTTTTCTTTGGAAACAAATGCTGCATTTCTCAGCCAGCAAAAATATACTCAAGCAGCACCATCATCTATTGCAGATTTGCATTTATGAACACAAGTTCCCTCACTTTTGCGGGCTTAAGGCGATTTCTCCTCTCTGAAATTATTTGTCCAGTCTTGGAGAATATTCTCTCTGACGGAACTGACGTTGCCACAATGCAAAGCTTTCGCATCATGATCTTGCTAAGCCTGGGGTAGACATTGGCCCGAGATTCCCACCATTTGAGAGGGTCGGAGGATGTTGGAAGCAGGGGCTCCTCTAGGTAACACCGCACCTCCATGATGGCATCTGCTGTGGGATTCCTTGTTGCTGCTGCACCAGCTGCCCGCTCAAAGAAGTGGCTCCAAACAGCTGATCCTTCTGCAGCACTGCCCGCTCCTTCCTGTTGCCCTGGTTGTTGCTGGTTGGGTTGGCTACTGCTGCTGATAGTGAGTCTTCCTGCTGCAGTTGCTACTCTCTGAAAAGCCTCATCTGCAGCTCCGGGGTCCCCAAATGCCATCTTCTTGAACCTCGGGTCAAGTGCAGCAGCGTCTGCAAGCGTGTGGTTATATTCCATTTTGTGGAATCTAGATGCCATGCTTGCACAAAGCGAGTCCACCAAATTGGCTGCTTCTAGTGTTGTTACGTCTGGTCTGTGGTTGGTTGTAACTTTCTGTAGCCCCTTGGCCAGCAATATTACTTTTGAGGCAGTCACGTAGCTAGTGTGTGTGTGTGTGTGTGTGTGTGTGTGTGTGTGTGTGTGTGTGTGTGTGTTTGTGTGTGAGGGATAGAGACCCAGCTAGCAGGGAATGTTCCCACAACATTGGCTAACATTCCCTACCAGTTCTATAAATGTTTTTATGTTTTTATGTTTTATATTTATATTTTTTAATCTAATGTTTTTAATCTAATGTTCAGATAACATTCTAAGGATGTTATTAATTTAAACTAATGTTCCTATAATGTTACATGCTAACAAAGGAAGAACGTTTTTGGTGCAACATTCCGAGGGTGTTTTGGGGATGTTGTTGAGGTAACAGATTATAGATTGTTCTTCTATAAAACCTTCCCACAATGTTTAATGATAACAAAGATAGAACATTCTCAACACAACATTCTGAAAGTGTTTTCAGGATGTTATTCAGGCCTCAGATTAGAGAACATTTTTTTACAAAATGTTCCTAAAATGTTAGATGATAACAAAGGATGAACATTTTCAACAGAACATTCTGGAAATGTTGTGCCGATATTTTGATGCCTCAGATGACAGAACGTTGTTCATAGAACGTTCCCACAACATTAGATGATAACAAAGGAAGAACATTGTCAAAGCAACATTTTCAAAATGTTTTCAGGATGTTATGTGTTGTCATATAATGTTTCCACAATGTTAGCTAATAACAAAGGAAGGACATTCTCAAAGGAACATTTTTAAAATGTTTTCAGGATGTTGTGTGTTTTAATATAATGTTCACACAATGTTCGCTGATAACAAAGGAAGGACATTCTCAAAGGAACATTTTAAAATGTTTTCAGGATGTTATGTGTTGTTATAGAATGTTCCCACAATGTTAGCTGATAACAAAGGAAGGACATTCTCAAAGGAACATTTTTAAAATGTTTTCAGGATGTTGTGTGTTTTAATAGAATGTTCACACAATGTTCGCTGATAACAAAGGAAGGACATTCTCAAAGGAACATTTTTAAAATGTTCCCAGGATGTTAAGTTTTTTTATAGAATGTTCCCACAACGTTGGCTGATAACAAAGGAAGGACATTCTCAAAATAACATTTTCAAAATGTTTCCAGGATGTTATGTTTTTTATAGAATGTTCCCACAACATTAGATGATAACAAAGGAGGAACATTGTCAAAGCAGGAACATTGTCAAAGCAACATTTTCAAAATGTTTTCAGGATGTTATGTGTTGTTATAGAATGTTCCCACAATGTTAGCTGATAACAAAGGAAGGACATTCTCAAAGGAACATTTTCAAAATGTTTTCAGGATGTTAAGTGTTTTTATAGAATGTTCACACAATGTTAGCTGATAACAAAGGAAGGACATTCTCAAAGGAACATTTTCAAAATGTTTTCAGGATGTTAAGTGTTTTTATAGAATGTTCCCACAATGTTAGCTGATAACAAAGGAAGGACATTCTCAAATGAACATTTTTAAAATGTTTTCAGGATGTTATGTTTTTAAATCAAATGTTCCCACAAAGTTAGCTGATAACAAAGCAAGGACATTCTCAAAGGAACATTTTAAAAATGTTCTCATGATATTATGTGTTTTTATAGAATGTTCCCACAATGCTAGCTGATAACAAAGGAAGGACATTCTCAAAGCAACATTTTCCAAATGTTTTCAGGATGTTAAGTGTTTTTATAGGATGTTCCTATAATGTTAGCTGATAACAAAGGAAGGACATTCTCAAACGAACATTTATCAAATGTTTCCAGGATGTCATTGAAGCCTCGGATTACAGAACATTTTTTCTAAAATGTTTCCACAATGTTAGATGATAACAAAGGAAGGACATTCTCAAAGCAACATTTTTAAAATGTTTCCAGGATGTTATGTGTTTTTATAGAATGTTCCCACAATGTTAACTGATAACAAAGGAAGGACATTCTCAAAGCAACATTTTTAAAATGTTTCCAGGATGTTATGTGTTTTTATAGAATGTTCCCACAATGTTAACTGATAACAAAGGAAGGACATTCTCAAAGCAACATTTTTAAAATGTTTCCAGGATGTTATGTGTTTTATAACATGTTCTTACAATGTTAGCTGATAACAAAGGAAGGACATTCTCAAAGGTACATTTGTCAAATGTTTTCAGGATGTTACGTGTTTTAATATAATGTTCACACAATGTTAGCTGATAACAAAGGAAGGACATTCTCAAAGGAACATTTTCAAAATGTTTTCAGGATGTTAAGTGTTTTTATAGAATGTTCCCACAATGTTAGCTGATAACAAAGGAAGGACATTCTCAAATGAACATTTTTAAAATGTTTTCAGGATGTTATGTTTTTAAATCAAACGTTCCCACAAAGTTAGCTGATAACAAAGCAAGGACATTCTCAAAGGAACATTTTAAAAATGTTCTCATGATATTATGTGTTTTTATAGAATGTTCCCACAATGCTAGCTGATAACAAAGGAAGGACATTCTCAAAGCAACATTTTCCAAATGTTTTCAGGATGTTAAGTGTTTTTATAGGATGTTCCTATAATGTTAGCTGATAACAAAGGAAGGACATTCTCAAACGAACATTTATCAAATGTTTCCAGGATGTTATTGAAGCCTCGGATTACAGAACATTTTTTCTAAAATGTTTCCACAATGTTAGATGATAACAAAGGAAGGACATACTCAAAGCAACATTTTTTAAATGTTTCCAGGATGTTATGTGTTTTTATAGAATGTTCCCACAATGTTAACTGATAACAAAGGAAGGACATTCTCAAAGCAACATTTTTAAAATGTTTCCAGGATGTTATGTGTTTTTATAGAATGTTCGCACAATGTTAACTGATAACAAAGGAAGGACCTTCTCAAAGCAACATTTTCAAAATGTTTTTAGGATGTTATGTGTTTTATAACATGTTCTTACAATGTTAGCTGATAACAAAGGAAGGACATTCTCAAAGCAACATTTTCCAAATGTTTTCAGGATGTTAAGTGTTTTTATAGGATGTTCCTATAATGTTAGCTGATAACAAAGGAAGGACATTCTCAAAGGAACATTTATCAAATGTTTCCAGGGTGTTATTGAAGCCTCGGATTACAGAACATTTTTTCTAAAATGTTTCCACAATGTTAACTGATAACAAAGGAAGGACATACTCAAAGCAACATTTTTAAAATGTTTCCAGGATGTTATGTGTTTTATAGAATGTTCCCACAATGTTAACTGATAACAAAGGAAGGACATTCTCAAAGCAACATTTTCAAAATGTTTTTAGGATGTTATGTGTTTTATAACATGTTCTTACAATGTTAGCTGATAACAAAGGAAGAACATTCCCAAAGCAACATTTTCAAAATGTGTTCCAGATTTTGTTAAAGCAGCCTCAGATTACAGATTTGTTTTAAATAAAACGTTTCCACAATGTTAGATGATACCAAAAGAGCAACATTCTCAAAGCAACCTTTTGAAAATGTCTTCAGGATGTTATTGGAGCCTCGGATTACAGAATTATTTTTTAATAACATGTTCCCACAATGTTAGATAATAAAGGAGGAACATTCTCAAAGCAACATTTTGAAAATGCTTTCATACAAGCTGTCCATGGCTGAAGACGGGGGTCTGAAGCCAGACTCCCACTTCTTTTCAGTGTCTGCCCCTGGGACTTGCTTTTGCTCTTATGACATTACTGATGACATCATCAGTAGGAATCTTATGTCATCACTGATGACATCATCACTGGGACAGCGGAAAGACATAAAGACAGACAGACAGAGCTCCCATTTATATACTGATGCTCCCAGAATGTGTTGTGTTATCAAAGAAATAACATTCTCATTGCAACATTTGGAAAATGTGTTGAGCATGTCATTCAGGCCTGAGATTATCATCATCATCATCGACTTGAGGCAGAAAAAAAACCCTAGCCTAAACGCCACCCACTATGCATCAACTTTGGAGGTGCTTAAATCCACGAAGTTCCTAGGGTGTACAGAGGACCTGGTCTCATATGGTCAGACACAGCAACGCTTCCAGCGAGGGTCTGAATAGCTTGCGCTATTATCTAGGAGTGCTATTATCCCGAATTTATTTTACCATGTGAACAGATATTCATGCAAATCAAAAATCTGTCTTGAGAGATTTTCACAAGCAGAAATCTAGGAGGAGGAATTTACTTTCTTAGGAGAAATTTGCTCAGAGGAACCGATTGGATTGAACTGTTGCACATGAATGGGGAAGGGTCTTCAAACTGGACACCGAGGCAGTAGTAACTGGAATTCCAAGCAGCACTTTTTCCTTCAAAGAGCATGGGACACTCCAGCTGCCACATAAGGTGCTATATCGGCCAGAAAATCACAGACTGGATGTTAAAGGATGCTTACGGGGAAGCTGAACATGAAAAAGACGACAATTGAACAAGATGTTTATGTTGTTGGCCTGTGTAAGGCCCTGGGTCTCCCTGTGATAGAAGCACTTACATTGATACGCCATCTCAAGACAGTCCAAGCCCAGCAAGATATGAAAGTCAAATATCAACCCCACAGTATTTTCTGGCTTTGGTAAATTAATGGAGCCCTACAAAATTGAGTTGGACCCGGACACTATCCCTTTATGTTCTCTCATCTCCATGCTATGTGCCCCTGCCATTGTGTACGAAGGACAGGCATGATTTCTAGAGTGACACAATCCACACCTGTGTTGGCATGGTTATAGTGCCGAAAGCCAGGATACTGTTATGGATGTGCATGGACCTGACACACTTCAACAAGTGAGTTTGGAGAGAGAGACACATCCTCCCAGCATTAGACCAACTTGCCATGCTGCAGGCCGAAGGTGTTTACAAAGCTGGATGCAAGCTGGTCGGGCTTCTGGCAAATCCCGAGCTCACTCCTGACATTTGGATCATCCTGTTTGGGCGATATGTCTTCAATTGCCTACCGTTTGGGATTTCATCCACCCTTGAACATTTCTAACGCTGCATGGCACAGATGTTGGACTAACATTAAATGGCGAAAATGCCTCTGCCTATTGTTTGTATGAGTTGTTTTATCATTTTGATCGTTTATTCTCTGTACCACTGAAATGAGCTGCACTCAAATTTTGTTGTAAAGCTGTTCAATGACAATAAAGGTATTTGATTTGATAACCCTGCACAACTCCTCATGATAGAAACGCACCACCATACCACAGCATCCGGCTGATGGATGCCCTGCTCAGTCATTTCTCGGCTTTCTGACTGTCAGAGTGTGCATGCCCTCGTTGCCCAAGAACTGGGTCAACTTAGGCATGCCCACTTCGGGGAGTTTACTGTTTCCCGTCGACAGGGAGGCTTACCTCACCCATCTGTATAACCAGAGGGCCCATGTCTCAATTTTAGTGTACTTTGCAGTGGAGAACGGCAATACTACAGTTAGCTATACTACACAAAATTACCGAAGTCACATGTGCAGTTCTCATGATAGGCTCAGCTCAATGTTCCCAGGGTTTATGGCATCTAATGGGGGCACGGTTGCTCAGTGGTAGAGCTGTCGCCTCGCAGTCAGAAGGTCCTGAGTTTGATTCTCGTCTGGGACACTGTGGGCGCTGTGGTTGTGTTCCCCCCCATATCTTCAGTGCCTACTGCACAGGTGGGGTATCTCGTCGTAAGGGCCTTTCTGTCTGTGTGGAGTTTGCATGTTCTCCCCGTGCTCCCCCAGGGGGGTTCCTCCGTATATAACCCCCCCCCCCCCACTAAAAACATGCAGAAGATCAGATCGTCATCGTCATCCGACCAGTGACGACAACATCCGAAGTCGGTCCCCGGGCGCTGTACGAGAAAGCGACCACTGCTCCTGGCCTGCCCCAGGAGGAAAAGGACAAAGCCAGGATGGGTTAAATGCAGAGGACAAATTTCACCGGCCACCGTCAGCATGTGTGTGTTGTGGCCCTCCGTGCATGTGTTGTAGTGTGTTGTGTGACAATAAAGACGGGCTGCCGTCTGAAATCGTTTTAATGGGAACATGAAAAAGGGTTCAATCCATCCATGTATATCCACTTAGACAACTAGCATCACATGGATCTCTGTGAGCTGTGACAGGGGGGCCTCTGCCTGGGCCTTAATTATGGTTATCTTTTCAAAAAGAAAGGAACATGTGCCCTGGGAACATTGAGCCTTGGGGAATATTGAGCCCTGGGAACATTGATACGCTACCCTCATGGTGGTCTGTAGCTTTTGCCGAGACACAGCGGGCCTCTTTACAGCCCCACAAGGGCGGGTCCTCAGCCCTCTGCTCTGCACTGTACAATCATGACTGTCTGGCATGCGTCTTCCACCAATTATAGTCTCAGCCAGGTAGGATTTATGACATCACAATTGCTCGAGTGACATCACTGATGACATCAAATTATGATGATGATTGATTTCCAACCCGCCCACATCCTTCCCCGGACGATAACCCACCTCCATGCAAATTTTGAACAAGCTGAACCAGCATTAGTGTCTTGCTTACACCTGTGTTCAGTGTGCACTTTTGACACACAATGGGCTAATACTGTGAGTCAGTTTGCTTTGGTGGTTGGTAGCACACCTGTGCTGCCTTCCATGGCTATGGGAAATCCACCTAAATGGGAAATAACAAAAAATCGACCTCCCTGACTGAACATATTTTAGTCAGTTAGTTAGAGCTATATTATTTTAATAGATAACTGCTGAAGCTATGATATTATGTGTTAATTTGCCCATACCAAACAACAATTTTAGCTATTCCTGAGTAAATCAAACCATTTCATGAATGACAGAAAATACAAATGTTTTATGTTATTATTCATTATGTTTTCTATTATAATTTTCTACACTGTATTAAGAGTAAAGTGAACTCTCCCTAAAACTGTAGTTTGCATTAGGCTACATTTTAACGCTTCTCGCCGCTGGTAAAAACAAACAATTTTGCTGTCAGTATTTGTCCCATGTTTCCTGTTGCCTTGAAGGCAACACCAGATCATTGCACTACGAGAATGAAGGCAGTCACAACTCAAGCGGGCTGGCTGGAGACGTGCAGTCTTTTGTCGAACATAAGTCGCAGTAATGCAGGTAAGACATTTAATTTCAATTAAATTGGTTCTACTAGACATAATGTTACTGTATTGTCTGTGGTCGACATGTCTGGGAGCAGTGCTAAAGCACAAGCTCTCGTCTACCGAGCTCGCGCCCTTTTTCAAAATGTGAAAACAGACAGTCGGTAGAATACACACGTTAACGTTTACTTAGGTTACTGTGAGTGCAGGGTAGCCTTTTCAGTAAACTTCATTGTAGATATCGATTTGGTTCATATGCGTCAATTTGGTAGGACAAGATACCTTGCTTCTAGCCAAATCTGAGGGGGGAGAGCATGGAGGAATTACTAAAGTCGCTGCGTGCATTCCGAGCATTCCGATCAATTAAGCGCCGAGCACATGTTCCTACCGAAGTGCATGGTGATTAATTCTGCCTTAACAGAGCTTGCTGATATATTCTACCAAGTGTTTGTTAGCATAGGCTACCTTGCAGAATGCAGATGGTCTTTCTGGCAATTTAACTATAAAAAAGAACCAGTGATGGGCAAGCTACTTGGAAAATGTAGTAAGCTAAGCTATCAGTTACTCTCGATTAAATATAGCCCCTATCTGTACTGCTAACCTAGCTGACGCTACGCATAGCACAGGTGTGCTACCACCAAGCTACTGAGAAATGTAGTTAAGCTATGTAGCTTCGCTACTTGTAGCAAGCTACTGCCCAACACTGAAAAGAACACAGCAATAATTCTGCCTACTGAGCTGTTCCCTATGACTTGCCATCCATTAAAGATTCACTCAGATCACTATCTGATGTTTTTATTCATTTGTGATTTATTGTCAGCCAGACAAAGTAGATAATACTTTGCATGTCTTGTGACAGCTATAAAATGCACATTGTCAGAAATGTTTGGGTAACTACTGTTATTTCACTTACCATGATTAGTAATACTGTCATTTTTGTGTGTTCCTTTACAGTGAAACAAGTGCAACCAAACCAAACCAGTATGGATGTATGTATGGGTCTATCTCTATATTTATTTTTTTCCCTCCCCTGGGGTGTGTTCAGGATTTAGTAAAGTTGTGATGTCGGATCTAAAATACACAGCCCGCTGGAAGAGGGCAAAACGATTGGAAGAAAAATGTGCACGTGACGAAATGGCTGCATCAGATATTTTACTGTCAAACATTCCTCTTCAGTGTCCTTCAGTGCTTTCTCAACACCAAGAACATACAGGAGATGGGGCTTCTGTGGAACAGAATTGTGCAGATGAGAGAGATTTTGAAGTTTCACATAGCAGCATTATGGAAACTAACCCCTCACTCAGACATTCCATTGCAAAGTGGGCAACTGGATATCAAGTCAAACACAATGCAGTTGATGCTTTGTTACATATTTTGAGAGGAAATGGGCACTCAGAGCTGCCAAAGACAGCAAAAACACTGCTTGACACCTGTGAAAGTGTTGAGTTTGAGTTGAAATCAGGAATGCAGTATATTTACCTTGGCTGCAAAGACCAGCTCCTGAAACATTTAAAAATGTATCCGCAACAGGACATCGCTAAATTAGATTTAATTGACATCTCCCTCAATATTGATGGGTTGCCGCTTTTCAAAAGCAGCAGGGTAGCACTGTGGCCAATAATGTGCCAATTGAATTTATCTCCTCCCACAGTTTTTCCACTTGCTATGTGTTGTGGAGTTGGTAAGCCAAGTAACCTAGACTTTCTTGATGATGTTGTTGGTGACCTTCGCAGTATTATGGAAAATGGACTGGAGACAGACAGTGGTTTGATTAGGGTGAGGCTGCGTTGTGTTACATGTGATGCCCCAGCCAAGGCTCAGGTGAAGTCCACAAAGCTGTGTTCAGGTTATTATGGGTGTGACAAATGTACACAAAAAGGGTGGTGGGATGGCACTCGGGTGACCTATCCTGAAATCACCAATCTCAATTAAGAACTGATCAAACGTTCCGAGATCAGTCTCAGCTAGGGGTGTCACAATATATCGTCCCACGAAATTTCGCGATAGTAAAACGTCACGATATGTATCGTTGAGATGAAATCTCATATCGCAAATTTTTTTTTTTTTTTTTTTTTTTCAAAAAATAGACTAAGAAACGTCTTTGTTTGTTGAAGTTCAATGTGTGGAAAGTAGTTCAGTTGAACAAGTCTCTGAAGAGACACATGAGAAGTTATACAGGAGAGAAACCATTCAATTGAGTTTCTGGCAAAACTGTTTACTTGACAGGAAAAACTGAAGATGCATAAAAAATAGATTAAGAAAAGTCTTGTTGTTTGAGTTTGAAGAAAAACTGAAGATGCATAATGAGAATTTATACTGCTGAGAAACCTTTTAGTTCAAAGTAAATCTAAGTGACGGTGTAACTCATTCTATTTCAAGATAAGCCTTATCTCCAATCTCATGTTTTTTCTAGTTGTTATTGTAATAACAATTTCCCACAACAGCATGTTTTGTATTTGTGCATTTCAAATAAAATACTACTTTTCCAGTCATATATTGTCATTATTCAAGTTTAAAAAAATATTGTTAAAATTGTATCGTATCGTATCGTTATCGTGAACCCAGTATCGTGATACGTATCGTATCGTGAACTGAGTGTATCGTGACACCCCTAGTCTCAGCAGGAGCACCACCTGCCTTCAGTTGTGTCGCCATTTTGCCAGCTCCCAATAAACATGATTGAGCACTTCCCTGGAGATTATATGCACCAGTGTTGTATTGGGGTCATGCGCAAACTGATCCGTGAGTGGGTGACGGGACCACGGGGAGTTCGATTGTCATCTGGGCATGTGAAGCAGGTCAGTTTAGAGCTTCTGAAGCTCAGAACATGCATTCCTAATGTGTTTGCAAGGAAGCCAAGAGGCTTGGAAGACATAGACAGATGGAAGGCCACGGAACTGAGACAATTTGCCATCTATACTGGAAAAATTGTGCTTAAGGGCATTATTTCAAAGGAGCTCTATGAACACTTCCTGGCTTTTAGTGTGGCATTATCTATCCTTGTTTGTCCAAGACTGGCAGAACGGTACAATCACAATGCTGAGGAGTTGTTGGTATTCTTCATTACACAGGGAAGGCATTTGTATGGGGATGGGTTCCTTGTCTAGAATGTCCACAGTTTGGTACACCTGGCATCGGAGGCAAAACTTTATGGCAGTCTTGATGAGTGCAGTGCTTTCTCTTTTGAGAATTACTTGCAGCAGCTGAAAAGATTAGTTCGTTCTGGACGAAATCCTCTCTCACAAATTGTGAGGCGACTTCGGGAAGCAGACAAAGTGAGAAAGATACATCCTCAGCCAAACAGGAAAATAGAAATTAAACGACCCAACAATGTATTCACTCTTAGTGCACTAGAGTGCTGTGAAGTTGTTGCAGTCTCTGGTGAGACAGAGCATGGGGAAAAGATGTTCCTCTGTCGTGTCTATGATCGACTTGAGCCATACTTCATGCGGCCTTGTGACTCTAGATTGATTGGTGTTTACACAGCCAAAGACAGTCACACTCAGATGAAAACACTATCTGAAAGGCATTTGGGCAGACAGGCATTTATGACAGAGGCAGACAATGGTTTGAGGATTGTAGTTACCATACTCCATTCATTCTAAAGAGTTCATGACTTCATATAACTGTAAATAATAATAGTTTTTTTTTACCGAGATGTAGAGCAGGTGCGCTTCCTCAGATTGCCTCCTTGGCTGTGGGTGCTCAGCTACTGGAATTAGTATCAAAGAAAATCACTACAAGAGTGAAGGTAGCAGCACTCCAAAAATTAAGATGCAAGACTTCAGATTTCCATTTTCTTTTTTTATTGAGGGCTAACGCGTTTCGGCATGTGCCTTCATCAGAGCATCATACAGAGTGGTAGGATTAGCCTCCTTTTTAAAGATGCAGGTAAAAACAATCATCCCACCTGTGTAGGGGGAGGTACTTCCTTATAATCAATTAGGACAAGGAGCACAGACAGAGAGCACAGGAATACATTTCGATAACAGTGGTGCATTCTCAGACTATATTCTATGAAAATATCACATTTCTTCTGGAGTTCAGATGCACTTGGGTCAGACAACAGTACAGATCAGGCATCAAGAGCAACAAGCTGTATGGGTCACATTAAAACAACCCAAACAAACAGGAGAGCAAAAATAAACATGAGAAAACTAACCGGCCACTTAATTTATAAGAAAGGTCGAAATGTAAAGTCGTCATTAAGTCCCTTAGGTTGCATACTATTCAGTTGGTCAATCCAAAACATCTCTCTCTGTGACAACAGCTTGGGGAGGTTTCCCCCTCTAGGTGGCGCAGTGACTTGTTCTAACCCAACAAACCGGAGGGTGGATGGCGAGCCATGGTTTGCTTCAAGATAATGTTTTGCCATAGCATATTCTACATTTCCTGTGCGTATTGCAGTTTTGTGTTCAGAGATCCGTAGTTTCAGACACCTTTTTGTTTGTCCAACATATGCTTTGCCACAGGGGCAAGTAAGCATATACACTACATTGGTGGAGATGCAATTAATGAAGCTTTTATGTTTAAATTTTTTTCCAGTAAGTGGATGTGTAAAGAACTTACAATCACAGGTATTATTACATTGAGCACACCGGCCGCATCGGTAATTGCCTTTGAGTGACAGCCAAGTGGCACGTTCAGGGTTACAGGAGGAGTGGACCAGTGTGTCCCTGAGAGTTGGAGCTCTTCTGTATGTAAAGAGAGGAGAGTTAGTAAATACAGTGTTCAGCATGGGTTCCATTTGTAAAATTGGCCAATGTTTCATGACTATTTGTTTTATTTGGTTGGAGCAGTGGTTATAGTCTGTGATGAAGCACAGTCTTGGAGAGTCTGTGTCCTGATTATGTTTATTTAATAAGTTGCTCCTTGGGGTTTGTTGGGCACGAGTCATGGCTGGATTGATAATGTCTCTGGGGTAGCCTCTGTCTAGGAACCGACCCCTCATGTCGGTAGCCTGGGTGTTAAATTCCTCGAGTGAGGAGCAATTTCGTCTCAAACGAAGGAATTTACCTGTTGGGATATTTCGTTTTAAATGGCTTGGATGATTAGATTTATAATGCAAAATGGTATTTCGTTCCATTGGTTTTCGATAAATTGTAGTTTGGATTTTATTGTCCAGGTCCTTAGAAATTGTTACATCCAGTAAGTTAACAGATGTAGGGCTGCTGTCTGCTGTGAATTTGAGGAAGGTTGTGGTCTGATTCAGATAGGAAACAAACTCCTGAAGGTCATCTAGGTCTGATTCATAGAAGCAAATGATGTCATCGATATAGCGTTTCCACAGTTTAATGTTGGAAACAAAAGGATTCTTGTCGCTAAACACACAATTGGCTTCCCAGTCTCCAACTACAATGTTAGCATAGCTCGGCGCTACAGAGGTACCCATAGCTGTACCAACAGTCTGAATATAGAATTTGTTTTCATGCATGAAATAATTCTTTGATAGCACCAAGTTCAACATTTCACACAGAAGAGGGTTTGGAGGGGTTTCTGAGTCAGCTCGAGCCTCTTGTATAGTCTTAGCAGTTGATGCCAGGCCGATGTCATGGGGAATGCATGTATATAGATTAGTTACATCCATAGTGACAAGAAGAGTGTTAGAATTGATGGTACAATCTTTCAGACAATTCAGCAGATCCTTAGTGTCTCTGAGGTAAGATGGAAGTTTTACCACAATGTCTTTAAGGAAGTGATCCACAAATTTAGACAAGGTCTCTGTGACTGAGCCAATACTGCTGATGATTGGTCTCAGTGGAGGTTGAGTTGGATTCTTATGTACTTTAGGGAGGCCGTAGATCACAGGTGTGACAGGAAAAGGGACTGTGAGATATTCAAATTCACCTTTGGAGATCCATTTTTGGTCAAAGCCATGTTTAAGGAGGTTATCAATTTCAGATTTGATCGCAGTTGTTGGATTACGTTCTAATAGTTTGTAAGATCCAGATTTGTCAAGGTGATTTATGATTTCAGAGTTGTAATATTCGGTATCTAGAATGCAGATGGATCCACCTTTGTCAGCAGGTTTGATGGTTATGTCCTTGTTATCTTGAAGCTCTTTTTGTGCCTGTTTTTCTTCTGAAGAAAGGTTGTAATATTTTGGGCCTTTGTCGCTATTGGCTAAGAGCTCTAGATCTTTTTCAATTAGTTTTTTTTTACCCTTTGCAATGGCTTTGAAATATTGATGGGTAGTGTGGTTTCAGCACATTCAGACACATTAGTTACAACTTCCAGTTGCCCCTCTTCCTTCCCCCTTCTTTTTTCTTTTTTTTGGTGGGTGGGTGGAACCGGGCACCTTCTCTTTCTTGGATATAATGTGAGTATGTACACATCTCTTATATATTAATACAGAAGTATAACATGTTATCACAGTATAATACTGTCATAAAAAGCCTATAGATATAAAACAAGGGGTAGGACTTGATAAGTATTAACTTCTTCCTACTCCTTTTCGAGCATGATAAACAAATGTAAATTGATTGTGAATTTGCTGTCTATTGTATGCTGTGAATTCCAATTGACTATTATTGTTTGGCACTTGTTGCCTATATTTATTTTATTTTTGTTTTGTTTTTACCATGTTCGAAATAAATCTAATCTAATCTAATCTTCTACCAGAAAAGAACGCAGTATGCGGTTGTGCACTTCGTGAGCTCGAACACGGTGGAGGCTGTGCCAAAGAACTGGCTTGAGGAGACTGACAAGGTATTTCCTCATTCAAATTAATTAATTTATGCTACATAGTAGGGTTGTGCGATGTCATCAAAATACCCATCGTGATTGTTTTACAGTGAAACATCATTTTGTACGAGGCGGTTGGGGGAATAATGGGGTGGGGGTTGGGGGAATAATTAATTATTTATTAAGTCGCTGCATTGCTGTAATGCCATTTCGCTAGCCGCTGCAATGCGTTCACGTTAACAACAGGACAGCTGAGCCTGAGCTCTACATGATACCAGCGGGCTTTGATAGCCTCTGCTCTGTGCTACAGCACAGAGCCAGGCGACTGAAGTGGGCAGTGGCTGTCACTACCAGCAATTTGAACGGCGCAAAACAAATAACGTTAACGTTACAGAAACTCACCAACAACGTGTGTGTGTTGAATTTAACTAGCTGGCAGAAAACCGACTGAATTACTGGCTGATGTAACGTTAGATTCGCGTGGGCTTTTGAACCTAATGTAATGAGAGTTTAGGAGGAATGGCTAGAGAAACGCAGCTGCTGTATCTATATGGAGCGATTCCAACTTTCACTTTGGAAACAGGCGAGTTAAATTCACAGTTGAAGACTTGTACTCACTTTGGGTTGAAAACAGAAAAGAACGTGAAGTTTCTTCTGTGTTAAAAAGTTTTCACAACAACACAGCCGACACGCGTGGGGGACGCCCCGGCGACATTAAACAAGTGCCCCCTGTGCAGAGAAGCAGTAGAGCGGAGGAGAGGCTTGTTTAATGCCGCCGGCGCGTCACGGTAAGTGAACTTGGCCTCTTTTATTATTACAACGGCACAATTTTAATTCTAACAGATAATTAATCACGATGATCCGATGTAGAAGGCTCAGGGGTTGATGGGGGGTCGGCCAATCACGATGGTCAATGCCATCGTCCATCGTGCCAACCCTACTACATAGTACATATAATGTAAGCTTGTACTGCAGCCAGTAGCCGCTACCAGACCAGGCGAAACTCACAGAGCCACAGTGCTGCTATTGGTCAGTGATCGGCGAGCTGCGATCGGTCAATCGCAACTCAAAACTTCGGTACACATGAGTCTGTTTTACTCTAAATGCGACCATAATTTACTAAATGAACATCATGCTGTATTGAAGAAGTCTTGAAACTAGATTGAGATCATAAACTCATTAGGAAAGTGTTTACTGATGTCACAAATCATGTGAGAAGCAGGGTAATTTTCCCATTTACTTCTATACAGACTTCTTTTTGTAGCCAGTGGAGTCGCTCTCTCCAGGCCATTTGAAATAATCCAGGTTCAAACCACTTGCCACCGGCTTCACACAAGCTGGCAAGAACTACCCGC
This sequence comes from Poromitra crassiceps, assembly GCF_964638095.1. NCBI lineage: Eukaryota > Metazoa > Chordata > Actinopteri > Beryciformes > Melamphaidae > Poromitra > Poromitra crassiceps. The sequence continues at coordinate 417,432 of NW_028152219.1, read as the reverse complement.
ATGTTAAAAATGCAAAACTTTACAGCATGTAAACATGTTCACAGTTGGTTAAAAAAATTGTTTCGGTCTCTAGCTACCGTAATTTCACTGTTAACGACAACTGCATGGGGGGTGGATTTTTATAACCCACCCTTTTATACAGGCTATGGCTACAAAAGAAGCCAGATTCTCAATGGGAAAACCATACTTCTCACTTGATTTATGACCTCAGTAAACACTTCACTAATGACTTTGACTTCATGACCTCAATCACTAGTTTTCAAGTCTTCTTCATTACATGCTGTTCATTTTGTAAATTATGGTCAAACAACGTGCAGTTATTCTTTAAAGATATATATGTTATTTCTTAACAGGTTAATTTGGTAGCTATTTCATTTGTACAGGGATGGGAATAGAGATGGGGGGGTGGGGGAGATTCGTGCAAAAAAGATGCACAGAGTCAACATCAGTGGAGAGATGCTTAAAAAAAATTATATTGCCATTGCAATATGATTTGTGATATTAGAGGGAATTAGAATTTTTACATTGTGTGATTTTTTTTTGCAGGGATCTGACCGATCTGTACCAAACAAAGATGTTTCGATCTGTACCAAACAAAGATGTTTTCTTAAGTCTGTAGAATATGTGTAGGCCAGGACATCTCTGCAGTACTGCAACATTTAATTTAAAATAGTATTTTCACACAGTTCTCCTTTAACAAATCAAGCACCTCCTTGTTGCGTCGAAAATTGCAGTCGGCCATATTGCAATTTCGATTAAATGTTGTTTTTTATGTGTATTGGCTCAAGTGTGGTCCAGGATACTCTTAAATGTTGGTCTTACCTAAGAATGCAAAAATGGATCAATGCCACACAAGTTCTTAAATTGTTCGCACGCACAATTTGCATTCCTACATTACCAGCTGGTCACTTGACCAGGGCCGACTGTCTGTGCCTCGCTCTAGGGTCAAAGCAAAAAGTGACGGAGCCTTTGAGACTGTGGTCTGTGAAACGGTCTTCCACTGGATTTAGGATCAAATACTATAAACAAATACTATAAACAAATACAGACACAAGAGGCTAGATAAAGGCCAGTCTGAACAAATTAGTCTTTAGCCGTTTGTGTGTGTCAACAGAGACCGCACTCTGTTGACACACACAAACAGCTAAAGACTAATTTGTTCAGACTGGCCTTTATCTAGCCTCTTGTGTCTGTATTTGTTTATAGTATTTGATAGTCTTATATGATCTATTTGACTCATGTGATGCACTTAGTGACTTTTGTCTGTGAAAGGTGCTATATAATAATAAACTTAACTTACTTGCATACTTTCTTGTTTTTATATTTTCTGCAGGCTATATATACCTACTGGCCAAAGAAGGACCAGACACCCAAAATTAAAAAGAGAGCAGTCCCGGACAAAGAACGTCGGTCCAGATGTGAAGTCAGGATTTTAAAATACACGGGTATTGTATTACACTGTTGAATCTTCAGAACTAAGCAAGCTAACAAACACCTTCTAAAAAAGCCCTCATACTTCCACCAAAATCATAGCAGAGCCTTTGATGGGAAGTAACAAAGTACAAATACTTAGTTACTGTACTTAACTCATTGAGTGCCAATGACGACAGCTGTCGTCAATTCAAATAGTGACGTAGAGTGCCAAAGACGACGATTGTCGTCAATTGCGTTTTTTGACGGGGGGGTGTCGATCTAAGCCTCTTACATCGCCTCTTACAATATGGCAGCTATTGAATGTGTCTAACCTATTTTACAGAACCCTTAGGTGGCGACAGTGCTCTCCACATAACAGAAAGGCAAGGAAAAAACAAAGAAGGAGTCGTTATGGAAACGGAAATCGCATCGCATCCGTATGCATCGATATGCAGGAAGCATAACGTTACTGCAGCTGTGCCTGCAGCAGCCAATCTGCTCCCACAATTGAGCCGCTCCGTGTCGGTTGCGACAGCACATCGGCATGATCAGCCGTGGAGTTGTTATTATTCTCAACTGGAAGCATGGTTGCCGGTGACAAACACACGCGGAACGCTGTAAAAAAGCTGGATGTCGCGCACCCTTCACTGTGCGCACAGTAAACTCAGCAGAGAGCCACCACAGACAGGAGGAGGAGTGTGCAGTTGAGGCGAGGCGAGGCGGGGCGGGGGGGGGGGGGGGGCACGCAGAGCAGCACACAACACCCAGACAGACCCAGGCAGCAGGACAGGATTGACAAACGCAAGCCAGAATATCCGATGCCCACCAGCAGCAAATCAAGACCAGCAAGAAGCTGCAACCAGCAGCGCACGCAGGGGCCAGCGCTGCTGGTTGTAGCTAAAAAATATTATTCTGCCAAACAAAATTCCCTGGCCTTCACTGTTTTATTGAAGGAAATTATTTTTGAGGTGTGACTACATTAGAAAAGATTAGCTTCAGAGTCAGTGATGTGCTTGAAATGTTTAATTTCACAAAAGGCCCATTATCTCAGCTTCTAGAAAAAAATTGCTGTTTTTAGATGAATCAAGCTATCTTCTCCGGCTCATAACTAAAGAACGGAAAATGGGATCAATAAACTTTTTTTTGCAGATGATAGAATAGAGTCTCATCGTTCTTTGTGCGTGTTCAGTGTTTACATAGTAATATCACACAATATTCTGTGGGCCTCGAGAAATCACTGAAAACGCTCTGAAACTCTGGCACTGGGAGCGTCCGTTCTCCAAAAGTGGCTGGCACTCAATGAGTTAAGTAGATTTTTTGGGTATCTGTACTTTAATGAGTATTTATTTTTCTGACGATTTTTTCTATCTGTACTTTCTACTCCTTACATTTCCAAAGCAAGCTCATTACTTTAGTCTGAATGCACACAATCATTAATGTCTTAATGATGGTATAAATAGTGTGTATAATTATATCTGCCTCTCTGCTCTGATATCTACCCATATTTTGTAGTGGACTACCAAATGGCCAGAGAATATGCAGAACGAGCACGAGAAACTTCAAATTTGGATAGCGACAATGCCGAAGAGGAAGGCGACCTTACTCGTGGCAGGAAGATTGCTAGGCCTGAGCGGTACCTAGACTCGGGTAAGTGTGTGTGTTAGGGCTGCCACGACTAGTCGATTACCAAAATAATCCCATCGCGTCGTTGACATATTTGGTAAACGACATAATCGCCTGTTTTTTTTAAACATTCTTTTCCTTGCCACCATGCCTCTTGAGGAAAGGCATACTGGTGCAAACACAATGTACATGTACAAATGTACATTGATGCCAGAAATAAATATGCTGCTACAAGCAGCAAAGTTCATTAAAAGATGTATTTCTGAGTGAATTATCATCTAAATTGTCTTACTTAGCACATGCCTAAAACAACTTCAAGTTAAATGTAGAAGCTGAAGATAGCTAAATCAGAGCGATTGAGTCATTGTGCGATAAGCTGCAATTTATGATCAGATTAGTTGACTAATTGTTAAAATAATCGGTGACTAGTTGATTATCAAAATAATCGTTTGTGGCAATGTGTGTGCGTGCGTATGCATATACGTGTGCATGTGCGCTTACCTGACAGATTATGTGTGAATATCTCTCCATTAGATACCGACACAGACGAGCCAATTTTGACAAAACGACAGAAAAAAACTGTCAGAGAGGACAGTGCTGCAACACCAGAGATGCCTTGCTGTAAGTAAATGGTACTGATTAACTAGGGCCAAAAATTAAATCTAATAACTGACACAATCACTAAATTTATGCTTTTACTCTGCAGAACACAACTACCTGTCTTAACTTGGCGCAAGCTCCGCCTAACTTCCTGTCTGTTGCTTGCTAACCTGCAGCCTAGGGGTGGGACGATTCACTTATCTCCCGATTCGATACTATCACGATACTTGGTTGCCGATTCGATATATATTGCGATTCTTAAGTATTGCCATTCTGCGATTATTTTCAATATTCTGATATATTGCGATGTATTAGCTTTAAGGCAGATATAGCTGGGGAGCTATCAGCCCGCACACTCACCGGATAAATAAAGTTTTAGGTGCACGGCACAAGAGTTTCTAGTAAGCAGTAGAGAAGGAGCCAGCACTCAATGATGTCCTTTTGAGGGTTTTTATTCCTGTTGCAACGTACGCGTTTCAGCAGTAGCCTTCGTCAGCGCTGTCGAAGGCTACTGCTGAAACGCGTACGTTGCAACAGGAATAAAAACCCTCAAAAGGACATCATTGAGTGCTGGCTCCTTCTCTACTGCTTACTAGATGTATTAGCTTTTTCCACTGCAAATGATGTCCCCAAAGGAAAACTGTCAAGTGGCTGGCTGGCTGCAGGTTAGAAAGCAACAACCAGGAAGTTAGGCTCAAACAAGAACTTGGGTTGTTCTTCCTTCAGAGTAAAAGCATAAATTGTCACTTATGAGGGAAAGAAAATGTTTTTGAGCTCTGCAGGGCGACAAATGGTTAGAAGTATAATAGTATAATCGACAAATCACAAAAATATCACAAATTGTGGTATAGCTCAGCTTATATCAGAATAAACTATTATACCTGTACCATTCAGCTGGTCCAGCCAGCCCCTGTGGAGCAAGCGAAACTAGAAATATAAGAAGCTCAATTGTGTTGACTTTCTAACTTGCTGTGACCCTGTTCATTTTAGTCTCACAATCAAGGGAATTCCTTGAAGACGGTGACAACCAGAATAGTCCAGGTGAGGTTCCATTTCAACGCATCTATATGAAAGGGAGCATGTGGGCAATGTTTGTCTGTTCTGTTTGTGTTAAATTGTTTGTCCCACTGATGATGTGTCATCACTGATGATGTAATCAGTGATGTCATAAGGTTCACTGATGTCATCTCATCACTAATGAATCTTATGACATCACTGATTGTTATAGGCACTGCACACATGCCAATAGAGCAGGTGAGGCCACGCAGTGGCTGAGCTGCATAGCAAGATGCAAAGCCAGCTCGGCAAGCTACAGGACAGGCGAGGCCTAGCCAGCCCGCTGAGCCTAGGAATCGAGGGCATGTAGCGTTTGAGATGGAAAGTTAGTAACATTGTTTGATTTGAGAAGTCCTTAATAGTCTATGCAGTGGTTCTAAAATGTTTTTGGCTTCAGTACCTCATTTCCTTGATTTCTGAATCGCCAAACTGTGCGATCACAGGCGACCTGTCAATCACCCCCTTTTCTCTATATAGTCTACCGTATTTTACTCCAAACACGCGAGTTATATAAGAAATTACCCCCCTACAGTTGTTATGAAAAGGTGAAATTAGCTATCTAGATCAAAACCGTGTTATGGCCCAGGCTGTAAAGAGCGAGGTGCAGGTAATTTATCTTTTTTAAATTTATAGTTTACTCGGGCTACTATACTCACTGTAATAATAGTAATATACAGTCAATGTTTAGGCTACAGCATTGCAAAAAAAAAAAAACAGAAACGGCGTTGTATTTGTACAATAATTTACCACCAAAATCAATAGCATTTTGACCCACTGGTACGGTAATTCAACACTGCCCAAGATTCATTTCGGCATTGACAGTAGGGAAATCTCCATGTTTTGCCTGCAAGGCAACTATTTAGTTTCCGTTTGTTTGGGCTCTATTTATGGTTAATATGGCACTTTATGAAGTTTTAATGTTTTCAGTAGTCAAACATAAGCAGTACTAAATCTAGTTGACCCCCAATATGTGATCGCTTTTTCAAAATAACGCCTATTTGGAAATATAATTTTGGTGAACCGACCGACCATCTGAGCTCATGTAAGCCGGCTCCCGAAAGGCCTCAGGCAGATAAATAGATCGAGGGAGACGGACGCAAGTGGAACGTGCTAGAGATTTGCTCCAGAGGGGAGGAGATGTATGCAGCGAGCGGCCTCTCCCGACGGACGGACAGACCGGGGTAGAAACCGGCCTAGATGTAAATGTGTGGGGAAAAACCAAAAGAGAATCCTAGTTGCTGCATACAAGTCCAACATATTAATGCAAACTCGTCTCTAACCTGCACCATGCTCTTTAAAAAGGGTGTTTTAACATGGGGGTGAACCGGAACCAGGGGACTTCTCTGTGGCCATTCAAGGAATTACAGCTTTCAGCTTTTCAGCTTCCGTGTCCCACGGGTGCCTCTTGAAATGTTCAATTCATTTTCATGATTGATTCTTATATTTTCCCATTTCCCCCTTTCTCTCAAGTACCCCCTGTAGGATCTCCATGTGCCTCTATGGGTATGCAATGCCAGAGCGGTGGCACAGGTATGCCTGTAGTCACTAAGCAATTAGCATAATGGTGGTGCCATGATCCAATTGTACACAACTTAAACTTGTTTATTTTGCACAAATGTAGGTCCCTCACGCCCCAGCACTCCAAGTGCAAGAACTGCAAGTGCAAGCATTCCAAGTAAGTTGGATTCTTGATCATTGCCATGCAAGCGTCAAAAGTCGTTTCAGTACTATAATTGTAGAAGCTGCGCCAAGGTTAACCTAATTGACGCACACGTAGTTACCTTGTTTGATGAATTAAGGTCAGAGACAAACATCATCCATTTATTAGTATTGATACCTATCAATACTTTTGAAACCTTACGGAGTGGCTGTTGCTAAATTGGGTCCCCCCAAACAGGGCTCAGAGCGGTGGCCAAGGTATGCCTGTAGTCACTAAGAAATTAGCATAATGGTGGTGCCATGATCCAATTGTACACAACTTAAACTTGTTTTTTTTTTGCACAAATGTAGGTCCCTCATGCCCCAGCACTCCAAGTGCAAGAACTGCAAGTGCAAGCATTCCAAGTAAGTTGGATTCTTGATCATTGCCATGCAAGCGTCAAAAGTCGTTTCAGTACTATAATTGTAGAAGCTGCGCCAAGGTCAACCTAATTGACGCACACGTAGTTACCTTCTTTGATGAATTAAAGTCCCTGGAAACCAGAAATATTTTTTTATTATTTAGCATTTTGAGTTCATCACAACACAGGAACCTATGTTAATAAGCCACCAGCCAAATTTGAACGATGATGAACGTCGCAAAGTATATAAATTTAGATTTGACAGTCATGACAAAAGTCATGAGAATGAATTAGATTTTAGAGTGTATTTTCTCCCGCGGACTGTGTGGGCGTGTCCCGTGTGTGCGCGTGCAAGACAGCAGGTCTCCGAGAGAGAGAGCAAGAGAGAGAGAGGGAGGGAGGGAAACGGAGAGAGAGAGAGAGAGAAGGAAAGAGATGGAGTGTGTGTGTGTTCGCTCGTTGCTCGGAGAGGAAGAGACTGCCGCTGCGACTGCACATCGCTACTGTGTGTGTGTGTGTGTGTGTGCGCGCGCGTGTGTGTGTGTGACAGTGAGAGAGTAACCTCGCGTCACCAGGCTCTCTCTCTCGGGACTAGTGAGAGAGAGAGCAGGCAGCATAGCACTCGACACACAGCACACACTAAGCAATTTGCATAATGGTGGTGCCATAATCCAATTGTACATAACTTGTCTTAACCTTGTTTATTTTTCACAAATGTAGGTCCCTCCCTCCCCAGCACACCAACTGCCAGCCCAAGTAAGCTGGATTCTTGATCATTGCCATGCAAGCATCAAAAGTAGTTTTATTTAAATTTTTTCTAAATAGTTAAAGAGCGATCAATGTGTTTTCATCGGGGTACTGTGAGTTAATTGTCTCAGCAGGCCTGGGTTGGCCATCAGGAGAACTAGAGTTGTCCTTGATACACAGCTGTACCTTGTGGTTAAACCCAGTTGCCCTTCTAATGTAGGCTTTGTTCACTGAATCACAGATATTAAAGATTGGATGTAACACAATGCTTCTCAGCACAGGATGCCTCGTTAAGTTCTTGTAGTCAAAAAGGGTCAGTAGAATTGTTCAAATGTATTCTTATATTGTATTCTTATATTGTGTTCTTATATTCCTGCACACCAGCCTTGCTCAGGGCTATCTTGATGAAGCTTGACAAGATGGACAATTCCCTGGAGACAATTAAGTCTATTCTAACGAAGGACATGAGGTCTGATGACCCACAGATAGAAGAGCTCACGAGCCCACTAAAGACTGCAGCAGAGCTTGAGGAGGCTTGTGAGAAGCTAAGCGACGCGTCTCACAGAAAGAAAGTGGTATGTGCAAATACTGTACATGTGTCCTCCTAGCTGCAGCACTCCACTTTTCAATGAATAATAATCAAGTGAGGTCTCCAGACCATAGTTCAAGCAGAAGGCCACTCACGCATAATCCGATCATCCCCTGACGACAGTCAAGTTCTAGCATAACGTGGTCAGTCAAAAGTCCTAGCATGACGTCTGCTATGACGTCAAACATGACGTCAGTTAATCGTCATATATATAGCAAGGGTTCTACGTCACCTCTCTCTCTCTGGCCGATCATAGCAGCAGCAGCTCACGGCAGCCCATCTCCCTTGAAGCCGGCCTCCGAAGCGTTGTTTTGCACCAGATCCGCAGACCGAATCAGCACCCACAAGCCTTCTCTACCCGTGGATATTCCCATTCCTGGCATGTCGAGTTCCCCTGGCACGGGGCGTGCCACTGCGACGGCCCGTGTAACAGAAGACGAAGCGCCGCGCCGTGGATGCCCAAAAACGCGTGCGAGCGTGCCGGAGGGAGAGGCCGCTCGGCGCGGACGGGCGAGAGGCCGCGGGCGAAGACCAGTAGAGGCAGCTGCCCCGAGAGCCGGGAGCCGCCGGGGAAATGCAGGCCGCGGGGCCGCCGCGAGACGCCACGTACTTCCTGGTGGTGAACCGGCTTGGAGAAGCGCTGAAGCTGGAGTTGCCGTAGCATCTCGGGCACTCCGGGCAGACCGAAAGGTCCATGGGGCGAACGGTTCATTCTGGCGGCAACAGCTGAAATGTAGTGCAATCTGCTTTCCCTTCCAAATCCAGCGACGTAAAATAATCCATTCACGAAAAGAATAAGCACTCCCAGGAATACATGGACGATAAAGGTTTAACGTTACATGCAGTTAAGCAGAAAGTCGCACTCGGCAGTAAAACCCGCATCCATGTAACGTTAATCCATCGGGTGTCCTGTTCTTTCTGTCACGAAGACTATAATCCACCAGATCACATGACGTTTTGTCATCAAGTCTTTAATCCACCGTCACACTTCAGGACATCCTCTTAATCCAAAACAGAGCGTGAAAAGTAGTTGTCCCTCTCCTTGTTGTTGTGTTTGTGAAACGGAGGTTTACGGTAACCAGAGACCTTTTATTGTAAAGATGCGACAGCACACAGCCAATCCGCCATTTTGGAGACTAAGCTTCTGCCCCAGCAAGGAGCCGTATTCCAGGCCAAAATGGCCGCAGCGCTGTTTTCAAAAAGGCACTATATACTCTTGCCTTCTCATTCTCAATTATCTTTGCTGTTACACGCAGCTGAGTTTGTTTATTTTCTACCTCTGGGTCCCCAGTGACCCCACGTGACTGATGGTGACTGGTAAATTAAATTAGGAAGCTTCTGTGATGATGACAATGATAATTTCTTAACTTTAGCCAATCTGAGGGGGTTCATTTGAACAACAATCTTAAAAAAAAAAAAAAAAAAAAACTGGGGGCTGGGACCTGGGCCGGTGTAAACTCTACCACGACGGCAAGAACCACGCGGGCAGAACCTACCCCGCCTTCCTGGAGCCCGACGACACCTTCATAATACCAGACTCAGCTGTAAGTCGCCAAAAGTCGAGAGTGCCTGCCGCAAAGAGCTGTAAGTCGCCAAAAGGTCGAGAGTGCCTGCCGCAAAGAGCTGTAAGTCGCCAAAAGTCGAGAGTGCCTGCCGCAAAGAGCTGTAAGTCGCCAAAAGGTCGAGAGTGCCTGCCGCAAAGAGCTGTAAGTCGCCAAAAGTCGAGAGTGCCTGCCGCAAAGAGCTGTAAGCCGCCAAAAGGTCGAAGGCCGGAAGGGGGACACTGCGAAATACGAATCCGGTACATAAACGGACTCGATCCGGATCCCCTCCCTCTGATGGACCCGTGCAGGCGCTCTGTGCGGGCGGCTCTAGGAAGGGACCGCCTGAGCGGAATCCACGGACTGCCCCTGCCCGCCTCTCTCAAGAGCTACCTGCTCTACCAAGGACGGGGTTGACGACCACAGCACACCGAGCATACCCCGGAGGACCAGTCACCCGTGGACGCGAAAGGACCCATGAGGAAAGTATCAGTACTTCAGCATTTAAACGGGCAATCTACCAGTCCAGAAAAATCAATAAAAAAATAAAAAATAAAAAATAAAAAAAAACTTTATTAGTCCCGCAAAGGGCAATTTAAAGCAGCTACGAGCAACTTTTTCGATTGTTATTAAACAGTATAAATTTAATATCAATGCATCACATCTTACCTCTAATAGGCGACGAGAGCAACGCAGAGTAGTCTCGCTTGAACCCCGAGTGAATCGGCCAGTGTTAGTGTGTCTGTAGCCAGGGCAGATCAGGAAGTGAAATGAAACGGTTTGCAGCAGCCACTTCGGCCATAACCACAAAATAACTTCCAAAAAACCTGTTAGAATATAACGAGAGATGTTCCCGCGAGTATGCGTGGCGTTCACATTGTTTATGTTATGTTGCTAGGCAGCGCAAACGGCGTTGGAAGGCAGCTGCGTTTCACTTCCTTGTTTCACTTCCTTGTTTCACTTCCGGGTTACCCGGTCCGGTCGCTCTAGAGAGCCCCCTGTTGGCGCGAGTTTAGGCAGACTATAGACTTAATAATCACCTAAGGGAGCAATCTCAGATACACACGGCTTTGGTCTCGTCGACTATTAGAGGTAAGATGTGATGCATTGATATTAAATTTATACTGTTTAATAACAATCGAAAAAGTTGCTCGTAGCTGCTTTAAGGCATGAATACTGCAAACAAGCTGTACTCTGTACACATCCAAAAACAATACAAAAAACAAGACAATAAATACAATAAATGACACTGATAAAGCAAGATCCCTGATTACAGAGTATCCAACACCACAAAGGAATATAGGTGTCAGATCAATACAAATTAATTTCAGTCAATACAATCCAAGTGCATATTAGACTTGTTCAAGGGTTCAAATCAAAAGGTCAAGGTACAGACCTAGTCTAGATAAACTGACCACTTCTCGTACTGTGGCTGTTCACCAGTCGAATGGCCTCTGGAACCAAACCAAACTTCCTTCTGCTTGTTTCGCAGGCAGGCTGTCTAAAGCGCTTTCCTGATGGCATTAAGTCAAAACAGACATGAAGGACATGCGTGGAGTCATTGATTACCTCGTGCGCTTTCTTGAGCACTCGTGCACTACTAAACTGTACTAGGGATCCTTGTGTTTTGCCTATAATGCCTATAATCAGACGTATTCTCATCTCGTTAATACTCCGTCTGCCCGCAACGGCCCGCCCCACCAAACAGAAATACTGTCTTACATTGCTCTGAAAACACCACATGTACCGTAGGCGTCCCTCGTGCTTTGACTAAATAAAGCGAAGCTGACTGACAAGTTATTTGGCCTGTGATCTGACTATTCTACCCAGCGGGCATCTCAGCCTGCCTATTTCCGACGCCTAAGCGGAAATCGCTTCCTGGCAAATGGCCAGCGGGAGTCACAATAATAATAATAATAATTATTATTATAATAATAATAATTACAACAATAATAATAATAACCACGCAAGGGGCCATTCTAACACCCCTGGCCCACGGAGCTTGTCTGAGCATCAGCTAGAATGAGTGTTACTGCATAACTTCGGACCGAAGCCAGACGGCCCAGGGAATGCGACGTCTTTCCGTGTTAAGCTACCCGGTCTTAATACACCACTTCCTGTTCTTAACGAATTTCAAAGTAAAATGCCTCTGGCATTTCTTCAGAAGCAGAATCAGAATGACTTAATGATCCCCGAGGGGAAATCGGGACAGGTTACAGTAGCTCGCTCACAGTACACACATAGCTTAAAATAAAATAAACAGTAGTAAATGCAACGCAAATGCAATATTAAGCAATAAGCAGAAAAAAAAACACAACATAGCATAGAATAACTAGTAAATGCGCTAGAAGCAAAAATAAGCGGAATGTCTAAGTAGCAAAATACAAAATACGTCAGGTAAGTATACATTCCGTGTCAATTATCATTATTGCACCCTGGACTATATTAAGTCGGCTTGCCCTATACGCCACACGTGGCTCAGCCAGGCACAGTTAACCTACCGGCTGGCTCAGTCTCAGGGAGACTGAGCGTCTCCGAGGTGCTCTTTAAGAGAGGCATTAAATAGACTAATGGCCACAGGCAGGAATGATTTCCTGTGCCTCTCCGTACTGCATCTAGGTGGAATCAGTCTCTCACTGAACGTACTCCTGTGTTCGACTAGCACGCCGCGGAGTGGGTGCGAGTCATTGTTCATGATGGAGCGTAGCCTGGACAACGTTCTCTTCTCTGACACCGCAGTCAGAGAGCCCCGCTGCCCCAGCACACAATAGCATACAGGAAGGCACTAGCCCCCTTCTGCCCTTTCTCGTTCATGGCTCACTACGTCAAGCTTAGGCCTCGGACCGGCCCCTCGGCTCCCCTGCTCCTCATCGCACCCTGTCACCACACGACAAGATCCCGGTTCACCCTGCACCTCAAGCAGACGCTCCAGCAATGCAACCTCCCGACGAAGGACTACTCCAGCCACTCCTTCAGGATCGGAGCGGTCAGGGTAGTTGCGCCAAGGCAGCCAAGTAGGCCAAGCCGGGAAGCGCCAAGCTAAACTTTAATGTACCAAGATCGAAGGCCCGACCGAGTTGGGAGCGCCAGCCGCAAATAGCTGTAAGTCGCTAAAAAGGTCGAAGGCCGGAAAAGTACAATCGCGAAGCGCCAAGGCGGCCAGGTAGGCCAGGCTGGGAAGCGCTATCGCGAGGTGCCCGACCGAGTTGGGAGCGCCAGCCGCAAATAGCTGTAAGTCGCTAAAAAAGGTCGAAGGCCGGAAAAGTGCAATCAACTACTGGCGCCTGCAGATCTCAATTAACCTCCGGTAATCAGATCTTCTTTTGGGGGATCTCCTAGCCTATGCAGGTGCCCTCCTCTGCCTCAAGAGCAGCGCCACTGGCCAATGGAGTCAAGCGCCAAAGCATTTGCCATGCATGCCGATTGCTAAATAAAGTTTGTCTAATCCTACCAACTGGCCTCTCCTGATTGAAGTGAGGTCTCCAGACCATAGTTCAAGCAGAAGGCCACTCACGCATAATCCGATCATCCCCTGACGACAGTCAAGTTCTAGCATAACGTGGTCAGTCAAAAGTCCTAGCATGACGTCTGCTATGACGTCAGTTAATCCTCATATATATAGCAAGGGTTCTACGTCACCTCTCTCTCTCTGGCCGATCATAGCAGCAGCAGCTCACGGCAGCCCATCTCCCTTGAAGCCGGCCTCCGAAGCGTTGTTTTGCCCCACCCACCTCCCCAGTCCGCCACCAACGAGTCTTGACTCCTGATCCCCCACGGGGGGGGGATCTCCTAGCCTATGCAGGTGCCCTCCTCTGCCTCAAGAGCAGCGCCACTGGCCAATGGAGTCAAGCGCCAGCCTATGCAGGTGCCCTCCTCTGCCTCAAGAGCAGCGCCACTGGCCAATGGAGTCAAGCGCCAAAGCATTTGCCATGCATGCCGATTGCTAAATAAAGTTTGTCTAATCCTACCAACTGGCCTCTCCTGATTGAATTGCATTTTTGGATTTGTAATACTGTGTACCCCAAAGCCTTTGGGATTTTCACCTCACACATTAGGGCTGATTAATTCCACTTGCCTGATTAATTAAGTGCAAAAGAAACATTGCATGTTGCTTTTAAACTCTTGCATTCCACCGTAACACGGGCGTTACGTTTCTGATTTTTTGCTGTTCATCTGTCATTAACGTGGTGAATTAGGTGGTTAATTCTGAACAATGCTGTTCATGCTACATACCAAATTAATCGTCTGAATCTTGCGCATCGAACCATGTGTTCCTTTTTCAGATCAGGTCAACACCGCGGAAGTTATAGCCGTCTTTGTACAAAGACAAAGACAACATTTCAGATTATTTGGCTTTTTCAAATGGCTTTTTGGAAATCCGCCTGGGTATCTCCCTACAAAAACCACTGCCAAATACTGCCGACCGGCGATAGCCAGGCTGGAGGCATTATGGTTTTGGGTTGTCCGTTAACGTGATATCTGAGGAATGTCTTGGCGGAATTTCATTAAATTTGCCTCAAACGTCGACTGGGTCTCATGGATGAACCGATTAGATTTTGGTGGTCAAATGTAGGTGTCACGATACACTAATTTCACGATACGATACACGATATTGGGTTCACGATAACGATACGATATTTTAACAATATATTTTTAACAAAAATGACATGAAAGGAAAATATATTTTTATTTATTTATTTATCCTTTATTTAACCAGGTGAGTCCCGTTGAAATCAAAACCTCTTTTTCAAGGGAGCCCTGGGAAAATACTGGAAAAATAGCCGTTCATTTGAAATACACAAAATGCAAAACAAATGCTGCTGTTGGAAATTGTTATTATAATAACTAGAAAACAACATGGAAGATAATGCTTATCTTGCAATTGAATGTGTCACACCATCACAAACTAAATATTTGTTGCATGGTGAAAGAAAAATAAAGTATACAATCTATTTCTTAAATAACTCGTGCAGGCAGCGAGCTGTGTATTGTGTAGGCCAGTGGTCCCTAAACCTTTTTGTCATATGTACCCTTTTTTTTTTTGCAATATCGTTTTTTTATGGCGATATCGTAACGCTTCAATATCGCGATATGTCGTGGGACGAAATATCGTGACACCCCTAGTCAAATGTCAAAGTCACTGTGACCTCACGGACGCCATTTTCAAGCTCCGTAACGCCTTGACTGAATTTATTCACATTTGGCTCAAACGTCTTGTCTGGACAAACATGGATATCGAGTGCTCACTAGTTAGTCGAGACATATATCCGCGGTGCGGTCATTTTATTTATTCGTTTTTGTTGACATAGTCACTACGTGCTTTTATGACAAGGTGTTCGAAAAAACTACAGATTAATCTGACCTTTATATTAGTTTAACGGTCACAAATACATAAAGGAACAAAGAAAATCACTATAGGTAATATGATCATATCATCGCTGTCGCGCCAGGACCTCGAATCTCGAAAACAGCAACTTTTCAGGAAGTTAAAAAAACCTGTTTGCTCTTAAAATACTGAACCAAACGTCGTCAAAGTTGGCACATGTCTTAATTATAGTTAGTTTCCCGCTGAATGTGTCATTACTTTATTAACATCTTACCTGGATAAGCTCAAATGATGTTGTTTATATCAGTCCGACTTGGAAGCACTCTCTCCCGGCCAGTCAGGTGGGAGAGAGTGGTATGCTCATGCACGAGCCCCAAGCTCCGGGCCGCGGGGGCGCGCGCAGCAGCACCAGCAGTGCCCCTCGCCTCTCATGGCCGAGGCGGGTGCTTTGGCATTGGGATGAGAACAGTCTGACATAACGTAGCGTCGTTAACGTTACTTTATTCTCGTCAAAAACCACTCCGATTTGCATGTTAAAACAAATTTGCAGCCTAGGAATAACTGGAAAACATATTATTGATCTATTAACGTCAGAGGAAGCCAGGATTAGTCAAAACGATATGAGAAATACACAGCACGTCTGCCGTGTGACTTTTCCGGATTTACTGTCCTGCGTGGGGGGGGGTACAGACGGAGGTAGGGGACGAATTTCGAGGTTTGACTAACAGATTGAGGGCGAATGGCGTTACAAGATTTACTCACAAGCTCGTTTTAATGCTTTTTCATTGGTTCCATTTGGTAAAAACCACACAGAGACGTGAAGGGTGACCAATGACACTGATTTATGACAAAAAGTAAAAAAGTAACATTCGAAGTCCTGGCACAACAGCGACGATATACAAGATAATTCTGAATTGTTTCTCTTTTCAGGTTGATTATCTGTCTCTTCTCAGGGGCACAACTCCTGGTGACTCTGTTAGACGAATGATGCGAAAGGTGGGAACCAATGCGCTTTGGGGAAACTACAACTTGAAGGGTCGCAAGGGGAAGAAGAATTTCCAGGACCTGGCTATATATCCAGTCATAGTCCGTAAGTTTGTAATGTTTCTACTGAGCTCACTGCAATCTTTGTGATAGAATGGCCCGCCTCTGAACGCATAGCTCAAACAGTCAATCAGTTCTAAAAGGAACAGGACAGAAAGTCTTGGAACGGTGCAAATCTCTACCATCCATTAAAAGCATTTAGATGACAAATACATCAAAACTACTACATATTTTATACATACACATTCCTGTAGAAAAACATATTAAGACACAAACTGAGACATGGATCGAGTCCCCAGTTAGCTGGTCTACAGCACAATAAATAAGGGGGACATGATGATGACCCATAAAGTGTGGGCTACTAACAGTCATATTTTTTATAGAAGAATAATGCTTAAAAAATGTCTCAGATATATAAATCACAAAATGACACAATGATAAGAGACAAGAGGTCTAATATAATATATATATATATATTCTATGAACAGTCGAACTGCTGTTTGTCTCCCTCTCTGCTGCATCATTCTCCAACACCCGTTCTGGTCATTATAGAGCAAGATGATTGCTTCCACTAGTCTACACAACACTTTAGATGGGCTACGTTACACATTTGCTGGAGTGGAAGGAATCTCACACTTTTAACTGATGACTGGTGACCCGAGGGAAACGTGAGTTTGTTTACTGCGTCGCATGTAGTTAACAGGAGATCTACTTTCTTTTAAGGGGGCACCATGGCCACTTATAAAGAGGGAATGCCACTGGACGTGTGGAGAGTTAATTTTAGAAGGGGTATTGCCAGTGACGGCTGGTGGTGATATTGGGTGGAGGGGCTAAAAAATTATAACCAATAGCTCATGCTGCAGCAACAGCAGCCTCCGAGATACCAAATTACAGCAACAAACAACACTAAGTAGTAGGCTATAAGAATTGCCTGATGCAAAACTTTCTGTAGGCTATCACTCTCTCTCACACAACACACACACACACACACACACACACACACACACATTTAAATGATTAATTTATGTCCACATAAATACAGAGTACAAAAGGATATAAACACTAATAATGCAGTCAGATGCTGGTAAACAGTTACAAAACTGCCACAATAATGTGTACAAAAAAAGGAACACCACACAGGGTGATGGCAGTGGCAAATTAACAAATACAGTTATACTGTAATACAAGATATTGGTTAGTATCCACTTCAAGAATACAAAAAGCAGCGCCTTCTCCATATCAAGCGGCTACCAATAATAGCAGACTGAGCAATACCTTCTCTTAGGTAGATATGCAAAACCAACACATTCCCAAACAGATTGTCTTTATCAGACCACAAGAGGAGAGGAGAGGAGAGAGAGAGAGAGAGAGAGAGAGAGAGAGAGAGAGAGAGAGAGAGAGAGAGAGAGCTGTTCACGTCTTTTCCCTTTGATGTTTAACGAGCTACAGCTGTTGTGCCCAGTGCCCACGTAACACAAAACTTACGATTTTGTCTTTGTCCCTTTCCTTGGACTCTTCACTTATAATTTCCCCCCGTCAGAGATCAAGGAAAATGAATGAGAAAGTAGTCCACCTCAGCGCCATTTCCTGATTCTCACTTGTAGTGTGTGCATGTCATATTCGAGCTGTCATTGGTTGTCAAGTCAGTGGCAGGTCGGCCCTGGTGGGCTGAACCATGGGCTGTCCGAGTTTAGCCCAAATGGCCCGTAGACGGCCGCAGCTCAAGGGGGACGTGCCAGACACTTGTCAATCACTTATAACGAAGGTGATTGAAGGCTGAGGGGAGTGTGTTTGGGCTCAGCAAAACTAGCCCATTGCAATGATTTTCTTGTGACTATAGGTGGCGCTGTTGCTGCTCTAATAGGTTCCACCAACATAAAACAACCAATTCTAAGTTTGTTTAATGTAATTAAGTAGAGAATAAATAATAATAATAATGTTCTCATTTTATTGGAAATGATAGGGGGGGCTTAGCCCCCCTAGCCCACTGATACCAGCCGTCCCTGGGTATTGCCAAACTGCGGGGCATCCACCGGCATCCAATCTGTTTGATTGGTATTCCTGCTCTGGATGATTGGTGCCCTACGTTCAGTGCGTTGTGTGCGTGTATGTAGCAGCAGCCCTGGTTACTGACTCGGCTACTTAAAGTACTGTTTTATCATCAGCTACCACCTGAGGTATTCCACTACTGTTCAAGCATTTCAGATACTGCTTCAGCTACTGCCTCAAGAACTTGAAATAGCTACATAAAGTACTGCTTACTCTGTCCCAAACTGAAGCAAGCACACAAATCGTCTTCAGAAAAGGTAGGCTGATCAGAAAATGTAGGCTTTTCTAGACCTCTTTTCTTTTTGTCTTTGTTTGTTTCTAGAGGCCTGCCAGAGGAACCACCGCAAGATCCTGCAGAAGGATGTGGAGAAATGTGTTGCAGATACACTCAGATATGCTCCACACAGAGGGAGTCAGGTCAGTGTTAAGCAATTAACTTAATAATTGATTAATCTGTCAATTATTTCTCAGATTAATCGGAAATGTCCCAAATTGACAATATGAGTGCACAAAAGTGCTGCTTAACTGGACCAGAGCTGTCTAAACAATAATGAAAAATTATAAATCATAATAATAAAAATAAAATAAATCACTACCTAAGTGTTAACACGATTTTCTGCTCAATAGGCTAATTGTGTCTAATCTTGTTTACAGTTCTGTAGTAACGTTAACGCTTACCCTGCTTGTTGAGCCCTGTTTGTCCATAATGTAATGTTATTGTTTGTCCTCATTAACGCTGTGCATCCGTCTCATGCAAGTTTGATTTTCATATTTTACGGCTAACACACGTTTACAGTGTGAAGTGCTCCCATACTGTAGATGAGTTTAGTTGCAAAGTTTTCGCCGCCATCTTCTCGTCTCCATGGAGATGACACGTGACATAGTCAGTCCGTGGCCAGCTGCCCGACAAACACAGCAAGTCCGACGTAGTAGATAAAAGTATATAATTATATAGCCCCACTACCCAACAAATCGCTACCGAACGAATAATAATATTATTACAAGTAGTTGCCAACAAACTGAATAATTGATTTTTATCAATTAGTTGTTGCACCCCTAAAAAGCTGAGGAGATATTGCGTGTTTGCTAGAGGTGGCATGTAAGGTTGGGTGTTAATAAGTTAATACCTTATCCCGGGTTATTTGAAAATAGTACTGTAGTTAGCAGATTTTTTTATGACGGTAATGATGTGGTATGTACACATACTGTATATAAAAAGTCAGTGTTTGTCCAGCACCACTGTGTGTTGAAATGCAATGAAAGTAACAACAGAAACCTTTGTAAACGATGTGTAATTTGTCAAATAAATAACCTATCAACAAAAAAGCTACTATTTAGAAAAGTCGGCAATCATATCGGTATCGGCAGATGTTAGTAATTTTAACATATTGGCATCGGTCCGATGTTGCCATGTTAATATCGGTTATCAGTATGAGCCAAAATGTTCACATTGAGAGGAAACAATGCGGTAAATCTATGATTTATGGGCTTTTCCGAATGATTTGTAAGTAAAGAAATGCATTACTTTTTCAAATTCACAGTATTTACAGTTTTTTTTTCAGTTGAACACAATTTGATCATGTAAATTTGTTTTTATACAGATCATCGACATGAGTAAATATTGGTTATTGGCCATAACAGCAATGTTAACATCGGTTATCGTATCGGCCAACATTTTCATATCGTGCATCCCTAGCTGTAACATCCTCATTCACTTGTGAGTGTGCAAGTACACTACAGCCACCTTGTGGCAGGAAATTGTAAATTCAGCAACTATAGAAATGCACCACATTAAACGTGGAATTGTGGAATTGGAGGCTCACTCCAAACCTTATAATATGATTTATTTCCCACCCCTCTTCTGTGATATTTAAATCTGATTAACCACCAGAATTATTCACAGGTGTGGCCTGACAATGCATCAGCGTTACATAATCAAACCAATCAGATTCCCGTCTTGTATCCCATTTAACACCGGCTGCGCCATGCATGCGTAATTTGGCACTCCGTGCGTAATGACGTATTGAAAAGGAATTCCCTTGCACGGGAGGAAGATATTGTTGGGCTCCAGTGCAAGAGGGATATTTGCGCTTAAAATGTGCTTTTCAAAACTGTTAGTGCAGAGTCATTGCGCCCATGCTGATGATAGCAAATGCCATTTTTGTCCCTGCAATTTGCGCAGTCACGCCTGGTTAGATCATGATACACAGGCGTAGAGTAATAGTGCGGTGTGGGGGGGGGACAAATGCGCTTGTGGACGCTCTTAATTTGCATTGCGCGGGTGTCAAAATAGCAGCTAACAAGCACAAATGCAGAATTAGTGCATTTGGGAAGATAGGGGCCATAATTTATAAATAAAGTACACCATTTTTCAGATAACTTTACACAAAAGCCACATTTCCCCTAACTAGAATTGAGTTTACACAAAAGCCACATTGCCCCTAACTAGAATTGAGTTACTTTTAACTGTTAGGTTAATTTGTTTTTTTTGTAAATTTGCGTTGTAATTAATCATCTGTGAATTAATTGCAGTGCCTTATAATAGACGCTATATCCTGTTGTTTTAACAACCACAATTGCTACTGTCGGTTTGTGTGAGGTTGCAGCATACATGAGAGGCAACAGCGTTCTATTATTTATCCGTAGAGGCACAAATCACTATTGCACCCTTCATATTTGAGACAGATAGAACTGACCAAAAGTGACTTGTGCTAGCTGGCTGGTCACAGCTAAAGAAGGCTTCTGATCAATCAGAAATGATTGTGACTTTAAATCGCTTTTTGTTATAATGCAGGTGGATAATGCAGTTGCTGGACAACCCGTGACTCCAGAGTCAGACGGCGATGCTGGACAGTCAGAAGTTGATGGTCAGCATGAGGAGAACCCAGACCATACCCCCGCACTTTTGTCAAATGACAATGAGTAAAAATGTCATTTTTTTTCTTTTTTTTTTGTTAGTGTTGTGTGTAGTATTGATGCAAAAAGGCACTTTATTTGTACTGTTTGAGAAATGTCAGTTGATGTTTTATGCTTTTTTTTTTCCTTACTGTGACCAGCCTTTAACAGCTTTGTACTGTATGTTCTCTAGCTAGTTCCAGTCTCCACACATCTGTGACAGTTCACACAGCTTTAACACTACAACATCACACAAGTCAATATATAAGTAATACATGATGTCGTTGTTGAGATATTACGGGTACAAATTAATAAATAATTGAAAAATGTTATTCTGTTGAAAGATGTTTGAATATTCATGTATGATTGTATTATCAAACATTTCACGCGTTAATAGTCCAATTACAATAGGGTAAATTGTCAGTCACCCTAGTGACCACAGTTTCAGGGATCACAGTCAGGGATTTTACCAGAAAACATTTATATAATGTTTTCAACATAATTATTCTTGCAGCGGAATGTTGAAAATGTTCCAGTCCAAAACCTTTTTAAAAACATTTGGGCATAGTATTCTAACAATGTTGTACCTTAACATTTTAAGAAGGTTATCACCAAACATCTTTAAGATGTTTTTAGAGAATTTCATTCTACCTAGAACATTCTGGGAACAAAAATAAGTTATTGTTCAAAATGTTTTAAGAACATTAGGGCATAAAGTTCTAGCAATATTGTTACCAAACATTTTAAGAAGGTAATCAACAAACATTATTAGAATGTTTGTAGAGAATGTTATCCTAGAACATTCTAGGAACTGAAAGAAAACTACCAGCGAAGAACGTTTTTAAGAACATTATGGCATAATGTTCTAGCAATGTTGTCACCAAACATTTTAAGAAGGTTTTCAACAAACATTTTTTGAATGTTTGTAGAGAATGTTATCCTAGAACATTCTGGGAACTAAAAGAAAACTACCCGCGGAGAACGTTTTTAAGAACATTATGGCATAATGTTCTAGCAATGTTGTCACCTAACATTTTAAGAAGGTTTTCAACAAACATTTTTTGAATGTTTGTAGAGAATGTTATCCTAGAACATTCTGGGAACTAAAAGAAAACTACCCGCGGAGAACGTTTTTAAGAACATTATGGCATAATGTTCTAGCAATGTTGTCACCAAACATTTTAAGAAGGTTATCAACAAACATTTTTTGAATGTTTTTAGCGAATGTTATCATAGAACATTCTGGGAACTAAAAGAAAACTTGCCGCGAAAAACATTACAAGAACATTTTGCGTAACCTTCTCAGAACGTTCTTAGAACAAAAAAATTCTAGCTGGGGAGAGAGAGAGAGAGAACAGGGATATTACTATACATAGTGAGACAATTACAGTATTATAAAGTGTTACCAACAATGACACTATAATGTACACTAATACAAATAAAATTGTTATCATTATCATAATTGGTTATCATATATTTTTTGCAAACATGCAAAGCTAGCTACAGCTGACCAACTCTATAACTACAGAATAACATACCGGTCTGCACTGATCTCCTTTGTGACGTCATCAAAGGGCTCCAGGATAGGGCACACCTCCATCAGCACACTCCATTCCTCCTGGGTCAAAGGGCTGACGTCTGCATTTGTGATGGCCAGGGTGGAAATGACGGCATCCTTGATTGTCAGAAAACTCTTCACCATGTGATATGTAGAGTTCCATCTTGTGACGCAGTCCTGTTTGAGTCGCTGTGGTTCCTTGTTTGGATTCATTTGGAGCTGAGTGGCCTTCAGTTTTTCTGCACCCACTGTGCTCCTATGAAAATATTCCACTGCCTCTTTCACTTTATCCAGAATGGGTTTTAGTTCTTTTAGGGCATCTCTGACAACCAGGTTAATGGTATGCGCCAGGCATGGAAGGTGGATCCATTTTGTGATTTTGATAGCCTTGGTCATATTGGAGGCATTGTCGGTTATGCAGCAAACCACTTTATTCTCCACTCCCCATTCTTTTGCCACTCTGAGCAGGTTTTCAGCCAGGTTGTCTCCTGTGTGCCGGTCAATGAACTCGAAACAGTCCAATAGACAGGAGGACAATTTGAAATTTTTTTTGCTTAACAATCTGTTGTTAAGCAAACTGCTGACACTTTAGACAGTCTCTCCTTCAGTGATGCTGCTTCTCTCTGATAAATGTTTGACACTGTCTTGGTTACTGTCTTCCTTGATGGAAGAGTGTAGGAAGGGTTAAGAGCTTTGCAGAATCGCTCAAATCCTTTGTCCTCTACAATTCTGTATGGCTGGAAGTCAGTGGCAATCATTTTAGCAAGCTCTTCATCTATCTTCCCCTGTCTCAATGGGGTTATGACAGGTGCTGCATAATCATGGAGAGATGTGTGTCTTGTTTTTGGTATTGTGCCTGTGGTTCTTGGTGCCTGGGCAGGCAGAGATGTAGGCCCAGTTCTATTTTCAGACTGAGAGGTAGATGCAGCATGGGTGTGACTGACGGTGGATGACAGACTTGTAGTACTACCTGATGATGTGGGAGTGGTTTCAGTAGTATTGTCGCCATCGTTATCTTCTTGGTCATCATTGTTATCGGGAGTGGTCCGTCGTCTCACCTCAGCCAATTGCTCGGTCGGATGCTGTGTTTTTAAGTGGCGGTGAAGGTTGTTTCACACACACACACCCCTCCCCCACCCCTCACACACACACAGTGTGTGTGTGTGTGTGTGTGTTGTGTGCGCGCGTGCGTGTGCTGTGTGCGCGCTCCAGCGCTATAGTCCGGTGAGTGTGACCGACAGAAACCTGAGAGGAGAGGAAAAAAGAACGAAGGGGGGAAAAGAACGGTTCTCAACGACGACGACTCGGTTCCCGTCGTTCCTACCAAAGAGCCGTTCAATAGATTCGGGTCGTTCGCGAACGTCACAACACTACGTGGCGCAGCCAGAACCGGAGCAGAGCACAAGAGTGTTTTCACGTTCTCAAAAGCAGTTTGACACAAGACCAGACGTATTTAGCTTGTGCCTTCAACAAGTCTGTCAGTGGCGCGACCACAGAGGAAAAGTTTTTACAAAAACTCCGGTAATAACCCACCATACCAAGAAAACGAGTTTTTTAGCTGCTCCAGAATGACCAGATCACACAGCTCATCAAACGTCCCCACACCCGATGCAACACACCAACGGCCGAAATGAGACACTAAATCACGTGCAAACTCTGAATAGGTTTGACGATCAGTTTTCCTCCAGGCTCTGTACCGCTGGCGATATGCCTCCGGTACCAATTCATACGCCTTCAAAACAGCCTTTTTCACCTTGATGTAATTACTAGCATCAGCAGGACTTAAAGAGGAATATGCTTCCTGTGCCTTCCCTGTAAACACACACTGAAGCATCAAAGTGCGCTCTGCATCAGGCCACGTCCGTGCATTTGCAACACGCTCAAACAGTGAGAAAAGTATCTGGATACTTCTCATTAAATTTTGGCAACAACCTCAAATTACTGACAATGTCAGAATTAGTGGAACCCCCACTCCGACTGGACAGATCAGACAATTTGCCCTCTTTAACCAAATCCAGTTTACACCGTTCCACATCCAACCTTTCCTTTTCTACCTGAAACCTTATTTTTTCCAGTTCCAATTTGAGTTCCATGTCTTTTTGTTTGAGTTCCATGTCTTTTTGCTGCTTCCATTCCTCATGTTGAAGCTGCATTTTCAACAACTCTCTTTGCTGCTCAAAATCTAAACCCACAGAACCCACAAGATGTTCTTTTTCTGCCATCTCAAGGATTCCAGCCTCCACTAATTTTTCCCTTAAAGTGGCTTTAATTGTATCCAATTTTACCCTTTTATCAGCTATTTCAACCTGATAGTGCTCAGCTATCTTCAACAGCTGTTCTTTTGAACACTGATCAAGCAAAAGATCACAAGGAGACTCTACAAACTCCTCAGCAGAAGCCATTCACACAACCAGACAGGCTGACAAGAGAACAAACCAAAAAACAAACCAAAGGCTACCAACACAAAGCCAAGTAGCTCATTTCCACAAATGTTGACCTTACTGTTGTGAACTACCAGACCAGGATAACCCAACCACATAAGGAGAACCCCAAAACAAATACAAAATCGTCATGCAGTTTGGCGTTGGGCTTTTTGAACACTGCTCCACTAAGAGCCCTTTACACAGAGTACTAATAACTCTGCACAGAGAAACAGGAAGGCCCCCAGCTATGCTGATAACCCCCCTGGAGCTCTGGGTGTGTCCCCGAGACCCCCCGTGGGTCTTTCTTGCCGCCCTGCACAAAAACAACAAACTAAAACAATAAACAACAAACAAACAAAACGGGGAATAACTCCGAAACTAAAGATTATCCCACCCAGCATTCACAACTGTAATTCAACATACAAACCTAGATTACTCACCAAGAGCAACACTACCAACCTGGGACCAAATGCACTCTCCTCAATCCACCACAAACCAACAACCTACAAAGAAAAACACATGTGTGAATCTCCCCCAACAATGCCTCAATGCAATACACAGACAGAGTAACAATTGCCACCTTACCACTCTGCAAAAGACAAAGGCATCAATACAACAAAACTAAGTTGTTAATCACAACTGAGCCAAACTCCACAAGATCTCATAAAGACGAGCCCCCAGATGTAACAGCCCAGGCTCAGTGGACTGTACAAATGAGGGGAGACCACACATGTTTTAAAGTCATAACCAAAAGTATTTATTTTAAACTAAATGAATTAATCAAAAGATAAGATTAGATGTGTCAGTCAGTAACGTCAGTAGTGAATGCAGTGTGTGGATGAGTGAGAAGTGTAGTGTAGTGTAGATGTTTGAGATGTATGAAAGTAAGATCCAAAAGAGCCTGAGCTCAAAGCAAACCAACAAGGTGGAGAGAGGAGGAGAGAGAGAATGAAAGTGAGCAGCCAGCTCAAATAGGGAGCATCCAGGTGCTCCAGATCAGCTAATCAAGCAGCCCCAGCTTCTGCCCAGCCAGGACCTGCAGACTAAAACAACCAATCAGTACAGTGAACCCACAGCACATATTGAGGGCTGCCACATGTGTCTCAGACTCAGTGATCAAATTCAAGTATCAGCTCCATGTAGCCTACTGTATTCAGTTCTCAGATAAAATAGATACCACTAAGCAAATAAAACAAGGGTAAACAATAAAATAAGTAGTGAAGTTATTAATAGCCCATAGAAGAAGAAGAAGAAGAAGAAGAAGAAGAAGAAGAAGAAGAAGAAGAAGAAGAAGAATGGACACTATTATGTTTTTGAGCACTTTGGGTGGACATCGTTTTTGTTTTTCCCACACTGTGAATAATATTGTAGTGTTCCTGGCATTGATGAGGCAGAGGCTTCTTGCTGGTACAGGGTTCTTTATTCACAGTTAGTCATATTTACAACTCTCGGCTCATAGCTAGCAGCTTCTCTCTAGGCGGTATCCGGAGACTGCCCGCGCATGCTCAGTCTCCCCCGGAAGTCTCCCACAAGCATAGTGTTCCCCAGTAACACTCCCACACATCAGTTCCTATCTGTATTCGAGACACTACCATTGCTCACCACTGTATGTGTAACACTGATTCGCTACAATATTGTGTAACTGCTCAAATTCAGAAGGTGGCGGTATTGCACAAAATGCTGTTTGCCAACCGCCATTAAACATCAGAAGAAGAAGGTACTTCCGGAAGTGATCAGGGCCAGCCAACATGTTTCGTTTGAAATTCGAGCGGGCATCCTGCCGCCTGGGATACGGTAATATTGACAAAACTAGTTGCTTATCATGTATTTAAAACTGTATGTCTTGTATAAGCAGACGGTACCAAAGTATTTTGGTGTACCCCGAAACGCAACATTATGTGCCTTTTTCTATTAGCTAGCATACGTTAGCTAACGCTAAAGCAGATTAGCTTGCGTTAGCGCTTATTCTCTGTATAGACTGCTTTACACAACGTTACCAGCGTTAGTTAACGCTAGGTTAGTCTGTGAGACTGATGTAACGTTATGTTACGGTAACAGTTGAATCGTTTTAGACTTATTTGTGAATTACATTTACTCAAAGGGTGAACAGTATGCTACAAAACAATGCTAGCTGACGTTAGTGTGGGGAGTCAGTCTGCTTAGCTAGCTAGCAGCCAGAGACAATCAAGTACTGTATAACGTTAGCTGCTAACTCGATGCTAGTTACAACTCTCTCCTGTTCACAATGTAGGCAGTCATGTCGGGAGGATTTTGTCTGTCTTGAAGGGGTGATCATGAAATGCAACGACAGAAGGTAAGAGGAATAAGGTTACTGTTCTTCCTCACACACCCTAAAATAGTAAATGGTCATGTTGACCTGTCTATTTTGTCATGGTTTATCACAGAACAGATATTATTTTCTTATATATATATTGCAGGGGATTCATCCCCCGGGGAGCAGAGTGAGAACTGCAAATTCCACACAAACTCCTTTTTGATGAACCCACCTGGGCAGTAGGCAGTGAGGACATGGGGACAGTTAGCCCCATAATGTGACACTGCTACTGTACTCCGATAATATTCTCGTCCAGCAGTCATCGTCACACAGCCTTTGAATCCTCACTAGGTAGAAAACGGTTACACCAGTGGTGGCTGGTGAGCTTGGAAACAGTGGAGGAAGCTAGTGCGGCGCCCCTTTTGTCATGGTTTGGGCCTTTTTTTTTCACGTGTGCGCGCGCGCGCATGTGTGTGTGTGTATTTGCCATGTTTCCCATGCTGTCAAGCCTCTTAGCTTTCCACCCAGTGAGGAGCATTGCATTAGCACCCAGTGAGAGGACTACAGGACGGAACAGCACCTGGCACCTGAGGCGGTCCCAGGGAAAATATGACGTGTGCTCTGCTGCTGATACTCTCACCCACAAGCAGTTTTTGCCCAAAACGCCCAAATCTCATTTTAAATTAGCATTAGGATTAGACTGTTGTGATGTCATTATTCAGTTTTAACCATCAATAATTGTTCCTGTTTCTCATTATTTCATTTCTCAGAGTAAATACTGTATATTTACTTCGAGATTTTTGTCAATTATTTGTGCTGTTATGGTTATAATTAGCCTAGTTACTCACTTCTACACTATCTTAGATTGTGTTACTTATGGATGGCATGGAATTATAGTGAAAATAGATTATCCCCCCTTTTTGCTGGGACAGGGGACCCCACTTTGAAAACCACTGGCTTAGGCTAGAACTGTTGCGAGAAGGTTTCAGGATTTATCTCTATGCATTAGGCTGTGATTACTATTTATATAAATCTATTTATTCACATAGATTCATGATATATTATGGTATACAGCAGTGGTGGCTGGTGAGCTTGGCAATTGGGCCTTTTTTTCTCTCTTTTGCAGTTTGAAGACAGATTTTAACAACATACAAACAAAACAAAAGCTCAGACACAGCTGGAAAACAAAGCAAAGCATACTATTGATTGACAATTATAATATGGCGCTACCACCCCAAGACAAACCAGCTGAGCAAGTCACCCACCGCCCCTAACCTCATCAAGGTAGGCCAGAAACGGGTCCCAAATATGTCACTCCTATACCACTCCTATAATGTAATCTCAATAGCAGCACCAGTCTCCTTCAAGGAAACGAGATCAATAGAAATGATTAGGCTACAGACCGCTTTACCATCTACACTGTAACAGGCAACATCAAACTTCATTTCAGTTTAATTCAATCACACAATCCTAAAACTTGGGTGCTGGCTTGACAGATTCCTCAACTGCAATAATTTTTATGGCAGAAGATGTAGCCCAGGCCAGTGTTTATCGAACTTGCTCATGTTAAGGAGCCCTAAACTAACACAAATTACACCACGCACCCCCATATATATAAGATGTTGTTCCAGGGTCCCCCATCTGATAAGAGTTTTGCTAGATGTTTTATCAGACATTATATGAAACCCATGACCAAAATAGTCATACATTCTGTGATTGTGTTACTTATGGATGGAATTATAGTGAAAATAGATTAATCCCCCCTTTTTGCTGGGGAACCCACTTTGAAAACCACTATCTTAGGCTACAACTGTTGCAAGAAGGTGAATTTTCACACATTTTCAATGCAGATTGAGGACAAATAAGATGGATGTCCTCTGGTGCATTTTAACGTTATAGCGCACCCAGGAGAAAGAGAGTTGAAGTGGGAATAATTTCTGGCTGAGCAATGTAGGCTAATGCACCTCAAAATAAAGTAAGATATTTAGGCTAACAGTTAGTCTGTCAGTAAAAGGTTTGATGGATGAACAAATCAATCAAAAACACTTCACTATGTCCAACATAGGCTACAAGTTTCGTTTCATTCCATTGAATTTGGCGGGGTCCACCCGCTATGCCGACCACCTGCTATGCCCACCACCCGCAATGCCGACCTTAGGTTTAGGCGTGGGGGTGGGAGAGGTTAGGTTTTGGGTTAGGGTCTGGGGGATGTTAGGTTTAGGCATGGCATGGGGGGAGGTTAGGTTTGGCGTGGGGGCTGGGAGAGGTTAGGTTTTGGGTTAGGGTCTGGGGGAGGTTAGGTTTAGGCATGGGGGGAGGTTAGGTTTGGCATGGGGGCTGGGAGAGGTATAGCTCCACCGACACGCTGCATGCCGCCTCGCTCAGCTGGTTCTGCTTGTGGGCTATCGGCATTGCGACCTGTCGGCACTGCGGCCTGTCGGCACATAGACGCGGCACCGAATTTGGCAGCGCGACATGCAAATTGCATGTTTCATTGCGTTCCATGTTTGGTTCAACGCTGCCAAATTCAGTTAAAAAATGTGCGAGTTTAAGAACGCCATTGTATTAGGAAATGGCGGGCTATTCAGCATAAAACAATATAATAGCGCTGCTTGGTAGACGCCGAATTTAGTAGAAGACCTGGATAACTCGAACTTAATTGACTTACTTGCATATCCAATGCTGTCACAGCTGTCTGTAGTCGGTGCGCCGTGCAGCCGATGAGGTTGCAGCAGTATCCCAGTGTTTGCTACCTCGGGAGCCTCCGTGAACCCCGCTGCAGTCTCTCTAAACTCGTTGCAGAAAATCGTGTTCCGGGCGCTCATGCAACGGCTTGTGAGCTAACTTACTGTTTGATAATAAAAAAACATAGGGAAAAGGGAAAGTATAGGTGCTACTGTCTGTAAATCTATATATTAATCTGTCAGGTTGTCACAGCGTGGAGGTCATCATTTCCTAGTTCCTACTGACAACGGAGCTAGATTCAACAAGATTTTCAGACGTATTCAGCATTGGACAATACAGAATGTCAATCAATGTCAAGCAATCTATCCAACACACAACCAATTAGGTTTCACCTGGTTTAACCAGGGTAAGGGAGGGCTGACTTCCAGCTCAACCTGATTGGTGGGAAAACAGTAAAAACACATCAATCTCACGTGTTCTCTGTGTCTGTCTGTCTTTTTCAACCAATCTTATTTTTTCATTAGATAAATTCCCAAATAAATAAACGCCCACAGGGCGAATGTTTTTTTAATCTCCTACTCCAAGGTGGGACCAGGGCCAGAGTCACTCGTCTGCATGGAGCTATAATGAATGAAAAAATGAGCGTCTGCACATAAGAAAAACACATTTGATTGATATTTTATTATAAAAAAAATATGAAAAATGAAAAATATATATATATATATATATATATATATTTTATATAAAATCCCCAATCTAATAGAGGAGGACCATCCTCCTATGCCTCACTGGAAAAACCTTCTCTGGGTTACACCCTGCCTTTTCGAAACCCCCCCACTCCGAAGATCGACGTCCATTCTTCGTAATGGAGGGGTTTTCCCATTTTTTTTAAAGGCACCCCTATTCCGAATGGGGACATCCCCTCCATTTCGAAACCCCCCCACTCCGAAATTGATTTTCAAGTCCATATTTCTCCGAGTTTCCTGCATCAAACACTGCAACTCATTGTTTTTTATTGAATATATTAATAGGCGGCGCTAGACCATCGGGAATAGGGAAGCTAAATTTCCTCAGATTTTCATAAAACAAAATCAGTTCAACCCGACTGGCATTCACAAATAAGAACGTCCACATCTTGCTAATATGACTCAATGAACCTTATTCAACTGTGAGCATTTGACTCAAAGTTACAATTAATTTTTTTCAAACACTTGTCAGGGTATGAATGTGGGCGTGTGTAACAGCTCACCTTTAGATGTGTAGAAAACATCATTTATGATTAGATCCTGTCGGCGTAAAAATAATCAGTTGAATATGCTGCTGTGGAACAGATCCTTGCGCTCTCGGATTACGCATTTGACAAATTTAACAAACTGTATGGCAAGACAACATAAATTAACAATGTTTAGTGATTGTAGAGAGATATCTCTGTGCACCTGCAGAAAACTGCGAGCCAGGAATGCGCAAGACCACACCTGGTAGGCTATTTAGACCAGCAGAGTGGAAAGTCTGTGTGCCAAAAAATAAAAATAAAAACACTTCTCCGGGCCCGATACGCGGTTAACTAGAGTGTGCGTTGTCAAGGTGTAGCCTATTTCTTTGCGGAGTGGGGGAGAAAGCAAGCAGGACAGCTGTGCCCAGTCCCTGAGCAGCGGCTCGCACGATTCTGAACAACACAGAGTGCAAACATGTCTGTGATCCACAGCTGATGGACTTGAAAATCAATTTCGGAGTGGGGGGGGTTAAATCAATTTCAATTTCGGAGTGGGGGGGTTTCGGAATGGGGGGGTTTCTGAGTGGGGGTGTGTCGGAAGATGGTGTTTCGGAATGGAAGGCGGTCCCTGCTGAAAACGCAGTTAAAAAAGCTCTCCTACCCGTATCCGACCTCCGATTGCAGATCCGAAGATATGATAGTCCGCCTAGTGAAGCCAGTAATTTAACCGGCGCTGTTAAAATGATACTGCTTGCGTGAAACACCCATTTAGAAGCAGTCTTTGCACAGTCTGTGCCGTATTGAGGACAGGAGAAGCTTCCTAGTGCCGACAGGAACCTATTTCATGACATGTTTTGCTTCCCAGGTGCGCTGGATTTGCGTTGATCACTGACAGCCGCCGTCTCCGTGTGACTGCATGTGTTGTTTGCTCACCATGTGCAAGCGGTGCACCATGATAGTGAGATCAAACACACCCTGCTGTAAATTCAGCGCAGGCTGTACAAAGACTGCTTCTAAACGGTTGTTTCACGCAAGCAGTATCATTTTAACAGCGTCGGCTAAATTACTGGCTTCACTAGGCGGACTATCATATCTTCGGATCTGCAATCGGAGGTGGGATACGGGTAGGAGAGCTTTTTTAACAGCGTTTTCCACCTATTGAGGATTCGAACGCTGTGTGACGATGACTGCTGTACGAGAATATTATCGGAGTACAGTAGCAGCGTCACGTTATGGGGCTAGGGGACAGTCAGCTTCTTAGTGTATGTAAAATTCTGACACACTGGAATAGTGAATTACAAGTGAAATAATAGACTGTAAACTCTCAATTTCATGGACCCTCTCTTAATGCAAGTGTGTGTGTAGAGAGAGCTATCTCACTCTCTTTCTCCCTGCAGAATCATATTAGCTTCCCCGCGGCGTGGCAGCAAATGCTTTATGGACCGGGGCTCGGTGGGTGGGAACCACTGGTGTAGAGGTAAAAGCACTTGCCTACCACCGCGGAGTCCCAGGTTCAACTCCTGCCAGAGGTACCTCTGGCTTGGTCAGACATTCCTAAAGATTGGCCGTGTCTGCGGGTGGGAAGCCGGTAGGGTATGAGTCCTGGTCGCTGCACTAGCGCCTCATCTGGTTGGCCGGGCCACCTGTTTCGGGGAATGGGCACTGGGGGGAATGGCATGATCCTCCCATGCGCTACGTCCTGCTGGTGAAACCCCTCTGACCCGCGCAACGACCGTTATAACGGGGAATTGGCCAAGTACATTTGGGGAGAAAATGTGAGAAAAATCAACAAAAAGAGATTCTCCAAAAGATGCTGAAAAAAAATTACACTCATGAGTACTACAGATAGAAAATGAAGTTTTCTCACTGCAATCTTATCTGACTTTGTTGTCCAGCTTAAGGCAGTGTGTCCAGAGGCTGCTCTGTGTGCGCTGCATCGTCACTACCCATCTACTCCTCGTAGAAACTCGACATCACTCCATCGACAACAGATACAGCTGCCCAGAGGTATGACAGTACAACTGTATTTTATTTTATTTTAAAGCTGAGGGACCTGGTGCTTGCATGTGGTTGGAATACAGTATATATAATATGTTCCTGTTTGTGATTCCCAGAGCGGTCGTGTCACCTGTCAAGGGCCTGTACCAGCCACCCACCCTCTGCTGGGATACCAGCCATCCAGCCGCTGCTCAGCGCTGCCCTGTGTAGAGCATCCTGCCCACTCTCAGCAGACTTTCCCCAAGTAGGGCTGAAATAGGAAGAGACTAAGGTAGAGTCCTGCTCTGGATGTCTGTTTTTATTTGCACAGCTCCCCATGTCTTATCTTAATCATGGAATATTTCAAATGTGATACAGTTGCCATACTCTTCAGGTGCTTCTAAAAGCTGTTGGGAGTAATTGTTGGTGTGGGTGTGTGTTTCTAGATGTGCCCTCTGGTGTGTTTGCTCCAACCTCATCTTCACTGAACATCAGATCATCCTCAGTCTGACTGACCTCATTCAGCCTCAACGGAAAGCACACGCCACTAACCAACACGTTCTCACTCCGAGCACGTAGCATATTGATGCTTTGTCCCGTCCCTTATGCTCCACTTGTTACTAACATGGTACTCTTGAGCGACCCATGAAACGACTTGGGCTTTCCGACTAAACTCAATGCAAACCCATAGAAGTCATCTTTGACGCTTATGGCAACTGCTCCCCCATCAGCCTAACTGCTCGCCCATTAGTCAACTGCTCGCCTATTAGCGTCTGGGGGGAGGTTAGGTTTAGGCGTGGGGGGTGGGAGAGGTTAGGTTTAGGGTCTGGGGGAGGTTAGGTTTAGGCATGGGGGTGGGAGAGGTTAGGGTTAGGGTTAGGGTCTGGGGGAGGTTAGGTTTAGGCATGGGGGGTGGGAGAGGTTAGGTTTAGGGTTAGGGTCTGGGAGAGGTTAGTTCCTCCAGACCCTAATGGGGGAGCACTTGACTAACGGGGGAGCAGTTAGGCTAATGGGAGAGCAGTTAGGCTAATGGGGGAGCAGTTGCCATAAGCGTCAAAGATTACTTCCATGGGTTTGCATTGAGTTTAGTCGGAAAGCCCAAGTCGTTTCATGTGTCGCTCAAGGGTACCATGTTAGTAACAAGCGACGCACAAGGGACGGGACAAAGCGTCAATATGCTACGCGCTCGGAGTGAGAACGGGTTGCACTAACGGACTCGTCAAAATCAGTAGGTGGGTTATCCCTTTTTATATTATTATTTTTTCTCATTTCCCCCAATTGTACTTGGCCAATTTCCCTCTGCTGCCCCGCTCGCTGCTCCACCCCCTCTGTCGATCACATTTGCCAGCTGCTTTTCACCTGATAGCGGGGAGCTTCAGTGGCTGGACGTAGCATGTGGAGTGTGAAGTACAGTATATGCTCATTTATTTGTCTGCTCATAGTCATCTAATTCCAGGGCTGGCCCGAATAAAAACATTTGGGCTCCGGATATTCGGTGGTAGGTCAACAGTGAATATTTGGATATTTGAGATGCAACACGCATCTTGGTCTACTTTCGGTTTCGCGTTTCTCCCCCAGACCATGCTGCCGCTGGGGAAGAAACGCGCACACACAGTGGTTATCCTATAGAAAATGACTGAAAGATTATGTAAATATATTAGGCTATACGCTGTGTTGTGTTCTGTGTGCTGTGAACATGACTCTGGAAGGAATTAACTGCAGCCACACCGATCCATCAGAAAGGATAGATTTCTGTTGTTTTGGAATGTCAACGCCATTTAAAAATAAAATAGAAAATGCCTCTAATTTACGGTGACAAATCTGTCCGTCCAGAAAGAAGATGTGGCCTGTGTGTTTCAGTAGCAAGCAGACTACTGTCTCTTCACACCCAGCACGTTCTCATTCTCATCGCATCCTAGTTTGATGTATAGTCAGGATCCCATGGCCCACTACTGATGTTAACAGTTCCATTCCTCCGCCCTTAAGAACTAAAGTAAACACGTGGGCCTCTATCTTCCGACAGGCGCTATCCCTAAATAGCGCTTTGCGCACTGTTTGCGCGTGCATTAAGGCACGGACGATAGCGTTCCGCCTTGCCTCCCCCACCGAGCAGCAAAAAAAAAACATCCCCACCTCACGGGAGCTACTGGTAATGATTTATACAGAAATTTTACTGTTTCAAAGTGATATAATTGTCTGGTAGACGTGACCTCCCTGATTTCTAAGTTAAAACAGCCCCGAAATATGTTGGGGATGCAATTCTCGGCGGGCATGCGGAAACAATTCTGCCAAAAATCATCTGCGCCCCAAAATGGTAACTGTCTGCCTTTCCGAAGCCCTGCCACTCCGAACGTTAACTTCCAGTATTCGGACTGGCGGTCGTTCACCTTAGAAGCCGCAATGCCGACCTTAGGTTTAGGCGTGGGGGTGGGAGAGGTTAGGTTTTGGGTTAGGGTCTAGGGGAGGTTAGGTTTAGGCATGGGGGGAGGTTAGGTTTGGCGTGGGGGCTGGGAGAGGTTAGTGAAAAACGGGGAATATAGAACCCTTTCTGAGTGCCGATATTTCGGAGTGGCAGAACGTCGGAGTGGCAGCATGTAACCCCCCAAAATGCCCGCGCAAACGGGATTTGGGCGGTCTTAACTACCAGAATTATTCACAGGCGTGACCAGGCAAGGCTGGCATACGTCAATCAAAACCAATCAGATTCCTGTCTCGCAATGGTTGTTTGCGTGAGGTTGCCTCACCGAGGCATGCAATATGCTGTAATTATCTCCATGCGTAATAGAGTGTACTCACTCCTGCGAGGACAGAGAGAGCTTATTGACAGATCGTCTGTGGTGCCGACCCTTCGGGTTATGAAGGTAAATAGCCTATGTCCATTGTCCCACAAGTGTTCTCAATTTATTTCCCTCTTTGCGATGTGATAAAAGTTTCTCAGTGAGTTATAGTTGATTGCCTCACTGAATTATCTGCTGCTAATACCCAAATATATATAAATATATATAAATATCCAAAAGGAATTCCACTTTCCACTCCGCAAATACCGCTCTGCGCTCGGAGCGCAGCCGTAATCTCTGTGCAGAGCGCCCAGCGCAGAGAGGTATTTGCGCGTAAGAGGTCCTTTTCATAGCTCTTACCGCAAAGTAATTGCGCGCTGCTGACGATAGGATAACGCCATCTATCCCACATTTTAGCGCTGAAACGCCTGCTTTGGCTTGTGGCAGCCAATGCCCAGTACACTTATCTCACAGTGATGCGGTTGTGTCCGCCCCCAATTTGCATTGCGCATGCCGTTAAATGAGCGGAAAATTAGCGCTTTTGGGAAGATAGAGGCTAGGGCTGCACGATATGAGGAAAAGCTGCGATGTGCGATAACTGTTCAATATTGCGATGACGATATGACCTGCGATAAATAAAAAAATGCTATAAAAACAATATTAATGGGTAGGGGTGCTCCGATCCGGCTAAGCCACGATCCGATCCGATTCCTATTCCTGGGGTCACGATCCGATTCCAGAATCGATTCTCGATTCCAACGATTCTCGATTCCAGAATCTAGAATCGATTCTCAATTATGTAGTTTTATATTGCAATAACACACAAAGGTAAATCTAAGACAAAAAATGACAAATGTATTAATGCTGAACTTCAAATTCAACTTCTGAAGTATTACAGTGAGGGCCTAAATTCATTTTGCAATACGAGTGTGTTAATTTAAGCATATGTATCAGTAAGTGGCACGGGATTCTCAAAGCCTGTGTTGAGGGTCATACGAACAAAAATGCACTCTTGAAGCTAAAAAAAATCCAAAACCAACAAGTTAATTATTTACATTTTTACTTCAATGTAGAACAGTCATTTCTTACACATGAGATTACTTTTAGCCTTTTAGTCATAACGATTATTGAAAGATATTCCATATTCCAGACTGAAATGTTATAACAGAAATGGAGTATTGGCCAGAATGACATGAACATTTGGACACTTATTCAGCCGGTATCTTGCATGTTGCGTTCATGTGCACTGTAATTCTTTTTTTTTTTTTGCGATAACACGTGACTTTTGCGATGTGTTCATCGCGCATTTTCATATCGCGATGACGATGAAAATACGATAAATCGTGCAGCCCTAATAGAGGCCGTGTAGTGCCGTTGGTTAGGTTTAGGCAACAAAGCCACATTATTCAATTTCTACCTCTTCTCTTACAGTTCCTTGACCTCTGCGTTCACTATAAAAGCTTGTCTTGCATTAATTTGTCTTTTTCTTTTCTCATCCCCTCAGCCTTGTCGGCGGACAGGTCTTCCACTCCGGTGCAGAAGGACAGCAGCCTATGGGAGCAGATCACAGCCTGCGTTGTCAGCCAGCCTGCGTTGTCAACCAGCCTGCCTTCAGGACTGTGGCTTCATGGTTTAACATTTTGGTTATTTGGCTCATTGGACTTACTTATGTCTACTACCCCTCCTGGGGTATAGGCCACCAACAAGGGCTTTCCAGCCATCGGCTCATCGGACTGATACCGATATATTCAAGATCAAACATCAGCTGATAGCCATATGATTGCTGATATATTGTGCATCGCTACTGGTAACTGTTTTAATTTCTTACATACATTTGTATTACCATAATATTTTAATGTAAATAAAATTGTGTTTTTCTCATAAATGAAGTGCAATTTGTCATTGAACTCAATGGCACATTTGGAGTGTATTGAAATGGTACCATGTGAAGGATAATAGTGATGTATTATAAGTATACTTCTAGTGCATTTAATACAGTACTTAAAGTATAACAATGTTCTATTTAAAATACACTTTTATCCTGACGCCTAAGCAATGATGGAATACACTTCAGATACACTTTTACTCTATTATAGTACACTTTAAGTACATGTCTTTATTATGCTTAAATTGTGATAGAACTTCACTATAAATACATTTCTTATTAACACTTTGAGTGCCACGGCCCTTGGGCAAAAGGTTGCTGTACTGTGCCACATAGGCCGCAATGCATTTGAATATAGCCATATCATTTTTTGTGTTCCTCTTATATGGACAACCAATAGCCTCAATGAAACTTTGAACCCTTCTGTTTCATTTAAAAAAAAAACTGTGTTTATAAACCGTTCCATTTTGGAAATACACCCCTCTGAAAAAGAGTGTTTTCGACCGAAAAGAGCATGCTGAAATTAGTTTCTGAGATAATCACATCTTTATGTTAGAAAGGCGACAGAATGAAAACATAGCCCAACATCGAGCCTGCTGCTGCCTGGGTGTGTGTGTACTGTCAATGGTTGTATGCTGTTAGTGCCCTGCGTGCCCCACCCCCCTCCTCCTCCGTGGTGGGAGGAGTCGAGTGTCTCTGCTGCGGTTTGCTCTGAGTTTGATCTGCACTGAAAAGTCCGCTGCCTGCATCCCCCATTCCCCCCGCTTTTTTACAGCGTGTCCTCGGCTCCCAGCTGAGAATAATGTAACTTTTCAGAAAGACGCTGGTGTCGCCGTGTCGGCAACTAAATCATATGGATGGACTATCGCAGCGGACACGGATGGGGCTCAATTGTGGCAGCAGATGACTGCTGTTCACAGGCACAGCTAACGTAACGTTATGCTTCAAGCATATCAATGGCGATTTCCGTTTCCTCATGACTTCTTCTCTCTTTTCTCCTGGCCTTTGTCTAATCGGGAGGGCACTGTCGCCACCTAAGGGTTCTGTAAAATAGGTTAGACACATTCAATAGCTCCCATATTTTAAGAGGCGATGTAAGAGGCTTAGATCGACATCCCCCCGTCAAAATATGAATTTGGAGTTATTGACGCCATTTGGCGTCGCTGGCAGCCTACGGTAAATTTCTCCTGACGCCATTTGGCGTCGCTGGCACTCAATGTGTTAACAATAGCACACTTTAAATGTACTAATTAAAATCAAAAAGTGCATTTGAAGTTTATTTGAAATATTACTGAGGCATGCTAGAAGAATATTAATAGTATGATAACTATTTAAAGTATACTTGTAGACTACATCAATTGATCTATAATGCCTTTTTAAGTATACTTTCAACACACTGGTGATATAATACAATTGTACTGAAAGTGTGTTTTGAATGCTCACGAATCATGCTTTTCACTGGTATACTTGAGTACACTTAAAGTTTGTAAAAAGTTGTTCCAAAAAAGCATACAAATTACACTTAAAGTGTGCTCAAGGAGTCCATAAGTACTACTAAATGACTACTTAAGTACACTTAAGTATAACTTAAGGGTGCCAAATTAACATATGCTAACTGAAAGTGTACTTAGTACATACTGTGAAAAGTATAATTTAAGTATAATACTTTTTCACCTGGGTAGCCTCTGGCTAGTGAGTTTTGTTGATTTTGTATTTTGAAGTTCCTGAGTAAAGATTTTCTGTTATACCTGAAACCCTGCCTGCTGCTTCTCTCTTCTCTGCATTTGGGTCCACACACTACAACATCTAACCCATACCCTAACAGTATACCCATAAGTCTCTTGGGGCGAGCCAGGTTTGTGATGTTCCGACTTCCACACCGCACGTGTCCCGTCACCCAGGACGTTCAGGCAAGTCGGACAGAGAAACAGCAAGCTGGGATACACCTGTGTTACCGGTTCGTGGTGCTTTGCAATGAGCCCAGACCAGGATCTCTTTTGGGGACAATCTCCGTTTATTGTGACAAAATAATCAAACAAATACCAGTATCATCTGGTGAATCGCGATCAAACTTCAGTTCCTACACAAATTAAATAACACAGGATGTTAGGATACTACACAAGTTTAAATTAACAAGTAAATAAACGTAATTTAACCAAGGCTAAAACAGAAGCATTTCTATGCTGCTTAGCTCTCCCATGAAGCACAATAAGAAAAGGGAAGAGGGAAAGATGGCAGAAAGCCTGCAGGGTGTAACCAAAGACCTTTAATCTAGATAGAGACAGAGCAATCTAGTAAGAGAGTGGTGTCAGCGGAGGTCCAAAATGCGTGACTCATTAGCCAATGAACAGCCAGGAAGGTTCAGTATTCCAACAGCAAAATTCAATTCTCCCTCCGAATCCCCTCTTTCAAAAATTTGGGCTTGTTGGATGGCGCTGCCTGAACTACCCATTTTTATAAAGAGTCAGTATGAGTCAGGTTTGGAATGTGGATTCTCTTTTTGTCTGTCTAGGAACCTTTTCATTTGTTCAGCAGCAGAACCAGGACCTCCTATCCTAGTCTGATCTACAAAGCTAGAGCCCCACCAGTAGCGAGCGTAACCCACCGTTGGTTTAAACGGCTGCCCTGGGAATCTGTGGTCCTGTAGAATGGGATAAGTTTTACCCTGGGCCTCATATCGCTCTATCGCTGAGCAATCTGGGAAATGAAGTCTTAGCGAGGGATAGTGGAAAGTGCTCACCGCACCTGGGACAGGTCACTTCAGCCTCCTCCGCTCGGGATTCTGGAGATGCCGGACACATGGTAGGTTCCTCAGGTGAAGGAGATGTTGATTTAGTAGTTGCAGAAGATGATGACGATCTTGGAGGAGATCTAGATCCACTTGATTGAGTATGAAGGCTCATCCCATTGTGACATCACCCAGAAGTCCTCTGTGAAGATCTTGTAGGGCCCCACCTTAGCCCACAGGATCTCCCCCATGTGGCCGCTCCAAATGCCATGGATCACTGGAAAGTTGAACCATTTCAGTCTTTTGCATAGAGTAGAATGTCAACATAGCATCTAATGTGTGTGACATTACTGTCAGTGTCATTCACATACCATCATGGCACCAA
This sequence comes from Poromitra crassiceps, assembly GCF_964638095.1. Classification (NCBI taxonomy): domain Eukaryota; kingdom Metazoa; phylum Chordata; class Actinopteri; order Beryciformes; family Melamphaidae; genus Poromitra; species Poromitra crassiceps. The sequence goes on along the minus strand of NW_028152219.1, from coordinate 376,583 downwards.
ACGCAAGATGCAGAAGGTGATCGCCGACCCCTCCCACCCTGCTAGCTCTCTCTTTAAACTCATGCCCTCAGGTAGGAGGCTTCAATCTCTGAGGTGCAGGACCTCCCGTCTCAGGAACAGCACTTATCCTGAGGCGGTTCGCCTCCTGAACTCTGACCCTCTTTGCATTCGCACCTTAAATCGCACCTTAAATCCGTAGGCTTGAATTGAACTTGAACTTGAATTGCACTTTATAGGCAGCTCGATACTGCTTTTGTAAACAAATGCTGCTTGTAAAACTGTGCACTTTATTTATCTATTTCAGCCTCTCTCATATTTTATGTAGTGGTTTTTTTCCACTTTTTTATCCTCTTTTGTGTTTGAATCTGTGATTTGTTATGTTTGTTTTTATGTCTGTTCTTTAGAGCTGCACTGAAACAAATTCCAATCAACTCTGTTGACATGGCAATAAAGTATTGAATCTTGAATCTTGAATCTTGGCTGGAGTGTGTGGCTCTTTGAGGCGAGTGGATAGTGGGAGGGGTGCTGCTGGGTGAGAGACCGGGGGGGCAGGCGGACGGTTACATGCCGCCATTCCGACGTGCTGCCACTCCGACGTTCCGCCACTCAGAAATATCGGCACTCCGATTTTCATAAGGTCCGCCACTCCGAACTTGATTTGACTTCCAGTTCACGTTCAGACAGGCACCTCTCTCAGATGCTGCTAAATGGGTTGCCTCGAATCCTCGAAATGATTGTGGAGCCCAACAAAATTAAAATAAAGACGTGTTGTTCAAAGATGTTGTTGGTGCAACGCACACACCCTGCTTAGAGAGCAGCGCACACACATGCTGACACGCCCGCGGGAACATAGCCTAATTCTGTTGTCCCTCTATGCGCCCTGCAGCTGTGTAAAATGTCATACGAAATAATTATAAATTCCAATAGGATAAGCTTGCCTGATTAACTGAAGACAATTAAACAATAACGGAAAAAATAATATCCTAACGAAAATAGAAGTCTAATCAAGTAAATAGCCTTCAGAAAGCATCAGTAAAAGCCCAGTTCTAATAGGCTACTGCTGCGCTGCTGAGGCTGTGCGACTGAAATGTCTGCACTTTTGTGCCATATTCCACAATATCCAAACTTCGGAATGGCGGATCCTTTAGAAAAAAAGAGGAAGGGCCAACATTTCGAATAATGAAGGCAGGGATTTTCGTAATGGTGGGACCTATGAAAAAAAGGTGAAGGACCGCCAGTCCGAATAATGGAAGTTAAGGTTCGGAGTGGCAGGGTTTCGGAAAGGCAGACAGTTACCCAGGCGGACGATGTAGGGGATGGAGGTGAAATCTGGAGTGACGAGGCCAGAGGAGAGGACCCTTCAAGCTTCCTCAGCTTTGCTGGAATCCTCTCCTCTGGCTCAATGTAGTGAGACAGTTGGTCAATGTTGGCTGTGGTGGTGGAGCCTTGAAGGGTTGCCACCTTCCACTCGAGGCTGACCACCTTGAATGGTCCAACATATCACTCGCCATTTTCCCTCCTTTCCTGAAGAAAACTTTATTTCGCCAGGGTTTTCACATCCAAATATAACATCTAAAGAATCTAAAAATATTGAAAGATATGAAACAGTATTCACCTCTGCTGCTCCCGTATGTTTTTTCTGAGCACCATATCCCCAGGTTGAAATAGGTCATCCTGACCTTTGGCCTCCTTTTTATCCCGGATCCGTTTTTGGGATTTGTGTTGGTTTATCCTCACCTCAGCATAGGTGGAGTCCTGGTGTTTTTAGAGGCCCTCATGGAGAACCTCCTCCCCCACAAGGGCCTCAACCCTTTCTGCTGAGATCTCCAAGTACAAAAGTATTGATATTAATAAATGAAGTCAGCCAAATGACCAGACTGCATTCTGTACACCCCAAAAAACAATGACGGCCTCTTACTGAATATCGCTCTGGAACTTCAATGGGATATTTGGCCTCCCTACCAAACGGAGGTAGGTTGGTACGGAGGTCAAACATCACCTGGCCCAGCTGCTTGTCCCAATTCTCTGGGAAATCCCACGCCAGCTTGTTGAGGGACCTGAAATATCCCATGCATCAACATTAACATAGATCATTTTGATGTTGCAAAATTAACTCATAGCTACATGATATCCATGTGGGTATAGATTTATGTCTAGATTAGATAAAGGTTTGACTTACTTTTGGATGGTGCCATTCATCTTTTCAACCAGGCCGTTGGTTTGTGGATGATAAGGGGAGCAGTAGCTCCTCTTTATCTTTAGCTCTTCACAGAGTTTCCTGTTGATCTTTAATTTGTTCATTTAAAAAAAGTCAGTGTGGATATGTCATACTAGGATATGATGAATGTTGTATATTGAAAATGTAGCCTACCTTGTTTTTGAACTCTGTGCCCTGATCTGTAAGCAGTCTTTGAGGTACACCAAATTTGTATACAAAATCAAGAATACAAGTGGTGACCTCCTCTGCAGTTTTTGTTTTTAGAGGGTAGGCCTCAGCCCATTTTGTGAAGTAATCCACCATTACACAAATGTACTGGTTACCACCCTCACTTTTACTGTCACTTTCAACAAGTCCATCCCGACGAGCTCAAATGGCTCTGTGGTCTGAAAGAGATCATTACATAAGCCTGAGGTAGCTATATGACTCAATATTGAGTGAAGTGAGTGAGTGAAGAACACTTTGTAAAACATATTAACTTACCTCTATTGGGTTGTATTGTGTTTTCTCCTTCAGGTTGGCTTGTTTGGACTGACAGTCGGGACACTGATTTGTCTAAAGAAAGCGATATCACATGTATCATCATAAGGCCTTGTGCTTCCTTACACGCATGATGGTGATTGAGTTGAATACAGTTCATCATCCAAATACAGATTCCATTCTACTAGGTTTTATATTGTACATGTCACATTAGGGGTAGACTTAATTCCTGTTAACTTACCCATTTGCGGATGTCCGCTTCCATACCAGGCCAGTAGTATCGGGTGCTGATGGCATGGTGGGTTTTTTGCCAGCCACAGTGTGCACCCAAACTACTGGCGTGGAACTGTATGTAAAGAGCATCGGCCTCTTCAGGAGTGGTGACCACCTTGGCCAGATGCTCTTTTTTGTTTGGTTTTCATCTGCAGATATAGTGGGGCACGGTGGCTCAGTGGTAGAGCGTCGCCTCACAGTCAGAAGGTCCTGAGTTCGATTCTCGCCTGGGACACTGTGGGCGCTGTGGTTGTGTTCCCCCCCCCATATCTTCAGTGCCTACTGCCCAGGTGGGGTATCTCGTCGTAAGGGCCTTTCTCTCTGTGTGGAGTTTGCATGTTCTCCCCGTGCTCCCCCAGGGGGTTCCTCCGTATATAACCCCCCCACTAAAAACATGCAGAAGATCAGATCGTCATCGTCATCCGACCAGTGACGACAACATCCGAAGTTGGTCCCCGGGCGCTGTACGAGAAAGCGACCACTGCTCCTGGCCTGCCCCCCGGAGGAAAGGACATGCCTGGATGGGTTAAATGCAGAGGACACTTTTCACCGGCCACCGTCAGCATGAGTGTGTTGTGGCCGCATGCATGTATTGTGGTGTTCGTGTGACAATAAAAGACGGGCTTGTCCCGTTACGAGAGAGAGATAAATCCCCTGTGTGTTTTATTTTCTTCCTTTTTCAGACAAATCTTTGTTGAAATGACAGTTGCAATGGGCACATTTATGATCAGGCATTCGCGAGGGCAGCCAAACCTTTCTCTCCCTGCTGGAAACATCTGCCGACAGCCCCGTGTTGCCACAGTAACCACTGACGCATCCCGAGTTGACTTGAAAAGCCAGTTAATCCAGAACACCGTCTCGTAGGCCACAACAAAAGAGGGAGATGTACTCAGAACTTTAAACAATAATCTGAATTTATTACCAAACCCAAGAAAAAGTAACAAATAAACTACAAAAAGTACAATGGAGTGTGTGTTAGGGTTTTGTTCGTTGGACTCAAAGGGCAGAGACAGACAGAGAAGAATATTAAGTTGTAATAATGTTCGTTTATTTAAATGTTATTCGCTTGGTCCGGCTGGACGAGATACCCAGGTTGAATGATGGCAGGCTAGAGTCCAGGTAGGTAAACGAGCAGGCAGGCTGAAGTCCGGGCTGGCAGAGAGCAAGCAGGCTGAAGTCCAGGATGGCAGAGAGCAGGCAGGCTGAAGTCCAGGCAGGTGGTGAGCAGGCAGACAGGTGAGGATTGGCGCAAGTAGTCAGATTCAGGACAGCAGACGTTCCTCTCCGTGTAGCTGGGTTGATAATCTGACAGTGTCTTGTGTCTGGGCTGGGTATATAAAGCCTGCTGATTGGTGATCATTGGCAGCTGTGATAGCTGGAACCCAGCTCCACACACCTGGCTCCAATCCTGTAATCACAACAGAAGGGAGGGGGCGAGAGAGACTAGGAGGCAGGGGTTGAGGGCATGACAGTGTGGTAGTCAGTATCAGTGGTGTCTGGAAGTGTATGCGTGCAGTGGGAAATGTGTTGTGTGTGTTGTCAGTGTAAAACAAAAGACAAAAGGTGAGAGCAGCGTGGTCTCAGGAGGCAAGCATGGCTCTGGCTGTAGCTCTGCTGACTGACAGGGCAGGTAGCTCTAAGTAGAAGACCTGGCAACAGTGATCAGGTGCTGCCCATCTCCAATCAGGCTAATCAGCACGACGCTGAAGTTGGCATCCGATTCGCAGCTCCCGATTGGAATTTTCCAGTCCACCTTAAAAAGTGGAATAACGCCTCTAGATGGCGTGGTTCGACCATTTTCAAGCGAGTTCATGAACTGGAAAACATAGGTATATAGGAGGGATATGTTTTGAGAATACATTATAGAATGAATCCTGCATTTTGTTCATTTTTAATGTTGCATGCAATTCTTATTGACCTCAAAAAGGTTCTTCTATTGGTGTAAACAGCTGGAAAAAAGAGTTGATTTCACAGCTTTTGCCCATCTAGACTGCATAAAACCACGTCCAACTCACAGACCATTACACTTATTCTTTTCAAATCTGGCCTAGATTATAAAGGGGACATTAGACTGTCATTATGGCACAGTGTCTGATTTGTGAAACATATCGCTGATTTGTGAAAATGCTATGATTGCAGTTTTAAGCTGATTTGGATCATCTAGACCACACAAAACCACGTCCAACTCACAGACCATTACACGTATTCTTTTCAAACCTGGCCTAGATTACAAAGGGGACATTAGACTCTCATTCTGGCACAGTGGCTGATTTGTGAAACATATTTCTGATTTGTGAAAGTGCTATAATTGCAGTTGTCTGCTGATTTTGCCCATCTAGACCGCATCAAACCAGGTCCAGCTCAAAGACCATCACTCTAATTCTTTTCAAACCTGGCCTAGATTACAAAGGGGACATTAGACTCTCATTCTGGCAGAGTGGCTGATTTGTGAAACATATTTCTGATTTGTGAAAGTGCTATAATTGCAGTTTTCTGCTGATTTTGCCCATCTAGACCGCATCAAACCAGGTCCAGCTCAAAGACCATCACTCTAATTCTTTTCAAACCTGGCCTAGATTACAAAGGGGACATTAGACTCTCATTCTGGCACAGTGGCTGATTTGTGAAACATATTTCTGATTTGTGAAAGTGCTATAATTGCAGTTTTCTGCTGATTTTGCCCATCTAGACCGCATCAAACCAGGTCCAGCTCAAAGACCATCACTCTAATTCTTTTCAAACCTGGCCTAGATTACAAAGGGGACATTAGACTCTCATTCTGGCACAGTGGCTGATTTGTGAAACATATTTCTGATTTGTGAAAGTGCTATAATTGCAGTTTTCTGCTGATTTTGCCCATCTAGACCGCATCAAACCAGGTCCAGCTCAAAGACCATTAGGGGACATTAGACTCTCATTCTGGCACAGTGGCTGATTTGTGAAACATATTTCTGATTTGTGAAAGTGCTATAATTGCAGTTTTCTGCTGATTTTGCCCATCTAGACCCCATCAAACCAGGTCCAGCTCAAAGACCATCATTCTAATTCTTTTCAAACCTGGCCTAGATTACAAAGGGGACATTAGACTCTCATTCTGGCACAGTGGCTGATTTGTGAAACATATTTCTGATTTGTGAAAGTGCTATAATTGCAGTTTTCTGCTGATTTTGCCCATCTAGACCGCATCAAACCAGGTCCAGCTCAAAGACCATCACTCTAATTCTTTTCAAACCTGGCCTAGATTACAAAGGGGACATTAGACTCTCATTCTGGCACAGTGGCTGATTTGCGAAACATATTTCTGATTTGTGAAAGTGCTATAATTGCAGTTTTCTGCTGATTTTGCCCATCTAGACCGCATCAAACCAGGTCCAGCTCAAAGACCATCACTCTAATTCTTTTCAAACCTGGCCTAGATTACAAAGGGGACATTAGACTCTCATTCTGGCACAGTGGCTGATTTGTGAAACATATTTCTGATTTGTGAAAGTGCTATAATTGCAGTTTTCTGCTGATTTTGCCCATCTAGACCGCATCAAACCAGGTCCAGCTCAAAGACCATCACTCTAATTCTTTTCAAACCTGGCCTAGATTACAAAGGGGACATTAGACTCTCATTCTGGCACAGTGGCTGATTTGTGAAACATATTTCTGATTTGTGAAAGTGCTATAATTGCAGTTTTCTGCTGATTTTGCCCATCTAGACCGCATCAAACCAGGTCCAGCTCAAAGACCATTAGGGGACATTAGACTCTCATTCTGGCACAGTGGCTGATTTGTGAAACATATTTCTGATTTGTGAAAGTGCTATAATTGCAGTTTTCTGCTGATTTTGCCCATCTAGACCCCATCAAACCAGGTCCAGCTCAAAGACCATCATTCTAATTCTTTTCAAACCTGGCCTAGATTACAAAGGGGACATTAGACTCTCATTCTGGCACAGTGGCTGATTTGTGAAACATATTTCTGATTTGTGAAAGTGCTATAATTGCAGTTTTCTGCTGATTTTGCCCATCTAGACCGCATCAAACCAGGTCCAGCTCAAAGACCATCACTCTAATTCTTTTCAAACCTGGCCTAGATTACAAAGGGGACATTAGACTCTCATTCTGGCACAGTGGCTGATTTGCGAAACATATTTCTGATTTGTGAAAGTGCTATAATTGCAGTTTTCTGCTGATTTTGCCCATCTAGACCGCATCAAACCAGGTCCAGCTCAAAGACCATCACTCTAATTCTTTTCAAACCTGGCCTAGATTACAAAGGGGACATTAGACTCTCATTCTGGCACAGTGGCTGATTTGTGAAACATATTTCTGATTTGTGAAAGTGCTATAATTGCAGTTTTCTGCTGATTTTGCCCATCTAGACCGCATCAAACCAGCTCCAGCTCAAAGACCATCACTCTAATTCTTTTCAAACCTGGCCTAGATTACAAAGGGGACATTACACTCTCATTCTGGCACAGTGGCTGATTTGTGAAACATATTTCTGATTTGTGAAAGTGCTATAATTGCAGTTTTCTGCTGATTTTGCCCATCTAGACCGCATCAAACCAGCTCCAGCTCAAAGACCATCACTCTAATTCTTTTCAAACCTGGCCTAGATTACAAAGGGGACATTAGACTCTCATTCTGGCACAGTGGCTGATTTGTGAAACATATTTCTGATTTGTGAAAGTGCTATAATTGCAGTTTTCTGCTGATTTTGCCCATCTAGACCGCATCAAACCAGGTCCAGCTCAAAGACCATCACTCTAATTCTTTTCAAACCTGGCCGAGATTACAAAGGGGACATTAGACTCTCATTCTGGCACAGTGGCTGATTTGTGAAACATATTTCTGATTTGTGAAAGTGCTATAATTGCAGTTTTCTGCTGATTTTGCCCATCTAGACCGCATCAAACCAGGTCCAGCTCAAAGACCATCACTCTACTTCTTTTCAAACCTGGCCTAGATTACAAAGGGGACATTAGACTCTCATTCTGGCACAGTGGCTGATTTGTGAAACATATTTCTGATTTGTGAAAAGGCTATGATTGCAGTTTTCAGCTGAATTGGAGCATCTAGACCACACAAAACCACGTCCAACTCACAGACCATTACACGTATTCTTTTCAAACCTGGCCTTGATTACAAAGTGGACATTAGACTCTCATTATGGCACAGTGGCTGATTTGTGAAACGTTTATTCTATTTGTGAAAACTGAAAAAGGAAATGTTGATTTCACTGTTTTTTTTACCACCCAGGTCCAGATCAAAAACCACTACACTCAGACGAACAGCTGCACCTCCAGTCATCAGTCCGTCAAGCTCCTGAACTTCGTGGATGACACTGCCCTCAGAGTTGACCATCTGGTGACTTGGTGCAATCAAAACAACTTGGAAATTAATGCTCTAAAGACACTGGAAAGATGGTTGTGAATTACATGAGGAAGGCCCACCTACCCCCATCACCCTGGTCCACTCCCAAGTTCACAGTGTGGAGTCCTTCCGCTTACAAGGCTCAAACCCCCCCCCCCCCCTTATTCTCCAACCACAGCAGGCCTCAACAACAGGCTAGAAACCTGACACGGAACATTAAATTACAACATTAAATTATAAAGTTGCTGCAGCTTGACTGCATATGTTACATGAACGTACAATAGCCTATTGTTGCTTCCCTCACAAGAATATTTTTACTCTGTCCTTTTCATGTGTATACCATGAAGTGGAAATTACAATTGACCACTCCAGACCCTCTTAATACATGTGGATATTGTAGAATAGAGCAATACTCTTGAGTGACCTTCCGCCTCCTTCCATGGCATGGATTCATTCAATCATTCTCACCTGAGCTCAATCACTCCTAATCAATTGCATACTGTGAGTCTATAAATCCCTCCCACTTCCTTTGTTCTCGCTGGCAGAACACATAACAAGAACACATACGAAGCTACCCATGTGTGAAGGCCCTCTGTGTGATTCTAAATACAATGTCTGTCTTATGTCTTCATAAAGTGAATTCACTAATTTCTGTTTGTTGTTACTTGTTTTAGGATGTGATGTGATTGAATGCTTGATCAGTATAGCCACATACCTGGTCATATTGCTTAATTGTATTATGGATCACTTCATCAACATTAGGCCTACCCCTCTTCCACTTTCGTTAGAGCACTGATGTTAATTGTTTGTTAGGTACCTAATAGTTTAATAGTCCAAGTGTGAGGTCATATTGCTTAATTGTATTATAACTCTTTCTGTTTTAGTTTGTATCCTAAAAAACTACAACCATGAAGCCTCATCATCCCTATTGCTCTATGTGTAATGATACTAAAAATGGCTTAAATGGAACATCAGTTTTACCTCTCCTATATTGTCTATTCATGTACCAAGGTGATGATGCGCAATCTCCTGTTAACACAAGATAGATGCTAAAATTGTATACGTATATTGGACTGTACTTTTGATTTTCAGTGATTTAATCTTTTGATTTGTCTTTTGAATATTGAGGTTGACCGCTATGCTGCATATTTACACTGTGAAATTCCTCGCATGTAATCAGATTACCTACTGTGGCAATAAAAGTGATTCTCATTCAAGTCTGGACTAGATTACCAAGAAGACTGTAGCAACTAATCAAAATCCACTTTCAGATTTGTAACCTTTATCATATCTGATTAGGTGAAAAGTTAAAACTGACTAAAGGCTGATTTCACTGCTTTTTCTACCATCTAGACCCCACCCTAATCATAACCTTGATAGAGTTCAACCACCAGTTTGACTTCACGTCCAGACTCCCAAGGAGACTCTTTAAAACACTTTCAGACCTCCCCCCCCTATTTTTGAAATAGTTTCAAACCATTAGCTGGTTTTTAATCATCAAGTTCAATAAAGCACTTATATCTGCCATTGCATTTCAATATCTATAGTCACTAGTGTTGGGCAAGTTACTTCCAAAATGTAATCTACTACATATTACTAGTTACTTTCATTTGAAAGTAATACGTTACTTTACAATATTACTGTCTGTGTAGAGTAACTCGTTACTTATTACACTACTTTTGCATTACTTTCACCAAAATAACTGCAGTAGGAGAATGACATCGCCGCCTCGGGACCATCCAGAAAAATAATTAAACCCGTCTTGAAGTCAGTGTAAACAATCCAAAATTGTATTTTTTTCTTTTGTCATCTATAGTGGTTATTTGCATAAAAACATACAATTTTATTAGGAAATGATTGTATCTTTCCTTAAATATGTGCTTTGATCATAAAAAAAAAGTAACTCAATTTGTAACTTGAGTTACTTGACAAAGTAACTGGTATAATATTACTGAAATCCTATTGGTAATAAGTTATATTACTGAGTTACTGCTAAAAGTAATATATTACATGTAATATGTTAGTGTTGAACTGAGTTACCCCCAACACTGGTGTAGAGTAACTCGTTACTTATTTCACTACTTTTGCATTACTTTTTCCAAAACAACAGCAGCAGCAGAATGACATCACTGCCACGGAACCATCCCAGAAAATAATTTGAACTGCCTTGAAGTCGGTGTAAACAATCCAAAATTCTAAATGTTATTATTTTCCTTTGTTCTTGTCATATTTAGTGGTTATTTGAAGATATTTTTTTAACTCAATTTGTAACTTGAGTTAATGATACTTGACAAAGTAACTGGTATAATATTAATGAAATCCTATAAGTAATAAGTTACATTACTGAGTTACTGCTAAAAGTAATATAGGCCTATTAGGCTACATGTAATATGTTACTTTTGTAATGTGTTACCCCCAACACTGTTAGTCATTGTGCTTGTTTTCCCTGTCTGCCAGTTGCTGCTGCAGCACTTGAATTCCCCCCATGTGATTAATAAAGTGTTATGCATATTTAGACAACACTAGCAGTCTGGCTGACTTTGAGGGTTTATGACTTATTTTTGAAAGACCCTGGTCCTAAGTGTTAGTGGATAGTGAAAGTTCAGGACTATGTGGCACCTGTATAGAAGATTGTATTTAGCCTATATACAGGTCTAATATCTTTAATGGACTGACAACATTACTTATTCTGTTAATTGGGTACACTTCATAGCACTTGCCAGTAGGTGGGTGAGCTGCATGTGGCACATCACTGAATCCCCCCCCCCCCACCCCCCACTTGCACGAATTGGGCGTGTCACGTCATTCAACCTTATATGGACCACAACTTTGGGATTCCCTCTTATGAGATCTTATTAAGTGATGATTACGAGATAGAGAAGTCATCATAGTGATATGTCGAAGTCATAATTACGGTGAATAATTGGTGAATGCAATAGGCTTCCGTCCGTACTGTCAACAAATCCGCCAATTCGGCGAGCACCAATAGTAAACTAGGGAGCTGATGACACGTACAGTGATCTAGCCAATCAGAGCCAGTTCAGCAGTAGACACGGGGAATGAGAAAGTCGTACTCAACTTACGTTAGAAAAGTCATCCAGGTAGTTACCTTTCTTAATTATTAGATCTAGTTGTTGCAGTTGCAGTAGTAGGCTACATACTCTACACACAGCTACTGCAATCACTCGGTAAGTATAATGTGTGAATAGCTGCAAGACCGATCTCTTGTCTTTGCACACATTTTGCATAGACTGATGGGGGACAGCACTGTCTTTGCGGGGAGAAAGAAACCAGCATCCCGCCGAGAATTACATCCACAGTCCCCACCACCCTGGAGCACATTTGATTTATACTGCAACATACAGTACAGTAGCAACAATAGCCCCTAATTTGACCTTTTTTGCTGGAGGATAGAGCATGGAGGTTTCCCCCATACTTTGGTGTTTAAAATCCGGGTAGGCTACGTGACCTCTGCCTCAGGCCGACTTATAAGGAGTGTACCTATCGAGATTTGCGTCAACATTTCAAAACATCCCAAAATATGTACTATTAGTTTTTCTTATTGAAAGACTGTGTGTATTTTGTCATACCTGACAGTTTCGACTGCTGCTTCCTGCAGTCTTCCTCAGAGACGTCACGTGATGTTGTTGTGACGTGCTGTACCCATACAGAAATGTAATATATGTACATATATGGGATTGACATATATTGGATATATGTACATATGTTGCAAAAACATATATGTCATATATGTGTAAAGCATGTATGAAACCTATTAGGAATTGGCTGATTTTCATATATGACATATATGTCAAATTCATATAAATATGTATGGAAAATACATACATATGGATATATGTCACATACATAATTATTTGTACATATAGGGCCCTATTCTCCCACAGGCCATCGGCGCTATTACGGGCCTTAACCGCAAAAAAACGTGCCTTGCGCCTGTTTCGGGAAAATAGCAATAGGCTTTAGGCTGCCAAATGCGCTTTAGGCCGAATGGCCGTGGCGGAGTCCCTGAATGCGCCAAAGTGGGCGTGTCGGCGCTAAATACCGGCGTACTGCTATCTTCCAGCCATCTTCCGACCTGGCCTACTTTTAGCGCTTTGCGCTTTTGAAAAGCAGGCCTAAAGCAGGATTCTGTGCACCGGGGACAGGAAAGTGAATGGAGAATACAATATATAGAAAAAAATACTTTAGAATACAATAGAATATAAGATTGCAACCCTTCTCAGGCTTTGGGTGAAGCTGTAATGCAGTTTCATAAATTTAGTTTAGGCTATCATAATAATCCCCATTTATGTGTAATATAGCTCTACGTTTTATTACCCCCCCCCCCCCCCCGAAATTAGCTAGGCTACTAATATTACTAATATTCCTAATTAATATGTATTATTATTTCATTCAGATAATTGACATTATAGGCATGTATATCGTTTAATGTGAGAGAAAGGGAGAGAGAAAGAAAGAGAGAAAGAGAGAAACTGGATAAACTGTTGTGTAGCGCTTCTTCAAACCCCACTCTTCCTTACAGCTATTCATTCCAGAATAGTCTGTTGTACTTATATTTTCTCTGTGCAAAGCATAGTAGTTAGAATTATTTCCAAATGTTTCCCCCGTCTGTGGCAGCGGAGCTGTCCGAGGTGCTGAACAAGACGTCGGCCTGTTTCCCGCTCTAGTAAGACCAGCACAACAGGGCAGCCTATAGGAGAGCAGTGGCAATCTGTAGCAATTTCCAATGACACCCTTCACCTGTTTAGAAGCCTATATAAGCCTCTGTGCTCGCAAACCTGCTGAGCCTGAATGAAAAGCAGGATAGAAAATAGCACACAAAAGATAACATAGAAAATAAACCCTGATCGCCTTGTAAGTTGAACAGACTTCAATCAGTCATTGATTTCATTGGTAAAATGTCGTGCATTAGCTAATCTATTGTACTATTTATCCAATTAAGTCTAAATGGATCTTAGATTGGCCCTCATGATGATGAGGCAGCAGAGGGAGGAGGCCGAGAGGGTGTACCGGCCTAGGACCACATACCTGAACATCAGGTAGACCTACACATGCTTAGTGAAAATATTGCCCTGTAAAAATACCCTGCTTGTCATGTATTAAGTCTGCCTTGCTTCTCCTAATTCCCATTGCATATGTATCAGTAAAAGCACCCTGCAATCAGTTTGTGAAAAGTAGCCTATCTGCTTGCCCACAGCGAGGAGAAGTGCCGGAGGGACCTGCGCCTCACCCGTCAGGCTGTGAGACATCTGCCATCTCTTGGCAGATGATCTGCAGCCTCATTCCAGCTCTCCCCATGCGCTACCCGTTGCGGTAAAAGTCACTGCTGCTTTGTATTTCTATGCCTCTGGGTCATTCCAACATCCCCTCAGTGTCATTGGAGGCATGACACAATCCACCATCAGCTCGGCCTTACACGCAGTTACAGCAAGCCTAGTCCGACATGCAGGCAAGTATATCAAATGGCCCCGCACACCTGACCGCCAAGCCCGGGTAAAAGCGGGTTTCATGGCTAAGTATGGGTTCCCTGCGGTTCTGGGTGCTATCGATTGCACCCACGTGCAACTGCGTGCCCCGTCGCTGAATGCACAAATGTACATGAACCGTAAGGGGACCCATTCCATCAATATCCAGGTAATTTGCGATGCTCATTGTAACATCACTCATGCATTCGCAAATTATCCTGGAAGTAGCCATGACTCCTTTATATTAACCAATTCTGTCATTCCTGCAGTCTTCCAGGGGGATCCCCCCCTGGATGCGTGGCTGTTAGGGGACAATGGTTATCCATTGAAGACATGGCTGATGACCCCATACATCCAGCCAACAACAGCGCGTGCTATGGCCTACAATGCAAAACACCGGAGAGCACGCGCTGTCATAGAAAGAACGTTTGGATTGCTCAAAATGCGATTCAGATGTTTGGATAAGTCAGGTGGTACATTACAATACACCCCTCAGAAAGTCGCAGCATTCTTCGTGGCATGTTGTGTGTTGCATAACATTGCCATGCGTGAAGGATTGCTCGTTGACATGGAAGAGGAGACATTACAGGACATTATGAGGCGTGAAGCTGAACTGCGTGGGCCGAGGAGAGGGGGGCCCAACGAAGCAGCAGCAGCACGGGCGCTTCGGGATGAGCTGGCAGGCAGGCTGGTGAGATAGCGCATGGTAAGCAAACTGTTTTGTTCACATGGGTGTAGTGTAATGCATTTTAAGCTTAGAATTGTAATTACTCTTCCCCTTTTTGGGAAATACCCCGTGTAGCCTACATTAATTGCAAGAAAGACTGGACACAAAACGATCTCAAGGGAGGGGGATATTTAATTAGGCTACAATTAGGCTGCAAAAGGGACAAAGCAAAAATAAATTAATAGGGGCGTCCTTGACGTGCTCCTTTCCCTCCAGGGGGCCGTCCTCTTCGCCTTGCAGGACGCCGGCCTTCACGGAGGAGATGAGGGGAGCGGAGCAGCGCTGCTGGCGCGCTACGAGGCGCTGGTGGTGGCGGAGGCGAGCGGCGCAGCAGTGGAGCTGACTGGGGAGCGACAGCAGCAGCCAGCGCGCCCCGCGCCCAGTCCTGGACCGCCTGAGTGAGCCGCCCCAGGTGGCCGTCCTGCATGTGCCTCTGGGAGGCCATCTCCTCCCGGAGCTCCTCCCTCACCCCCAAGAGGCCTCCACACGGTTAAAACCGACTTCCATCATGTTAAAGCCGGCCTCCTGGAGATGGAGGAAGCGC
This sequence comes from Poromitra crassiceps, assembly GCF_964638095.1. Lineage (NCBI taxonomy): Eukaryota > Metazoa > Chordata > Actinopteri > Beryciformes > Melamphaidae > Poromitra > Poromitra crassiceps. Next base: position 361,492 of record NW_028152219.1, on the reverse strand, counting down.
TGGTTCTCCGCTGCATGCAGGCGGCCGGTCCTGGAGCGGCCTGCCCCTGGCGACCCAGGCCTGTTGCGGGAGCGGGCGCCGCTGCTGCCGCTCAACCCAGATGTTCCCGGACGTGGAGGGGAGTCGGAGGGTTGCCTGGGAGGGGAGCGGCCTGTCTCCGACCCAGGCCGCTGGCGGGAGCGGCCGCCGCAGCCACACACCTCAGGTGGTCGTGGTCCCGGTCCCAGTGGAGGGGGGGGGGGGGGGGGAGAGCCCTCGCCCTCGGACTCAGTGGTGTCCACTGCTGTAAATAAAATTATTGTATGAGCACTCAATCTGTTTGTCACCGACTCTGAATGAAGACTGTTCTATGTGAATATTTGCACTGATTAGCCTAACATCTGCTGTTCTGACAGGAGCTCCATTCCACAATGGTGTGCTTGATCCCATCAGTGCGCAAAGCACGTGTCCAACAAATTAGCCTGCAGTCATTACGCACACCGGACACTGCTGATTACTCTGTACTGAATACACATTTATTGATAGGTTCTAATAGTCCATGGGCCAAGGCAAAAATCGGTACCACCTGAGGTGACCGCACGATTTTGTTATTTTTGTCTTCCTACATGTCTCTAGTTTATATTTTGGTATGATAACCCTGCCGATTTGGTAGCTTAAGGATAGTTATCACTCTGTAAACAAACCTACCCCCATATAAATGACAAAACCCTGATTTCTGTGTATTAGTCCAGATGATATGTGAAAATTATGTTCCCTTTTTCGTAAAAGCATGAAACTTGGTACGCTTATAGTTTGGGGCCCTGTACAGTTTCAGAAATTGAGCCATCGCAAAAATGCCTTGTGGCGGCCATTTTAATTCTGCCATAAGCAAATTATGTAGTTTGCATCATATCTCCTGAACCACACATGATAACACAGAAAAGGAGATGTCTATCCCAACGTTTTCATGGTCAAGGATTACAATGATACCATATAGAACATCATAAACTGTTAAAGTGACTAATCAATGGTGAATTTGATGACGTTGTGAGAAGGAAATGACAGTATCTGATAACCGATGCTATAACTTCAAAGCCATGAACATTCTCTGGCTAAGATGTTTTGATGAGTGATTTGACTTATTATAGACCTTTTGTTAAAATCGAGACCAGGTCTTTCCTAAAGATCCTGGGATTTTCCTTGCCAGATGGCCAAATCCAAGATGGCCACTGGCGCCATGTTAAAAAATTGACTTTTGACCCAGAGTACATAGAATAATGTATGAAGACACTTTTCGGTGTAAGTCAACCACGAGGAATCCGATTCTGACATCAGTTTGACATTATGGCATAGTTTTGACCCAGAATTCCAAGATGGCTGCCATCCAGTATTGTGGAAATGTAACTTTTGAATGGGAAGGTATACTGTGCGTTTGGGGTTTACCACAAGGAAGGAGATTAACAATGGTGGATGTTTTGGGAGTCATTTCAGAATTATGCTCACTGAAAAGATGTTAATGTCAACACCCATTTTACCTTGGTACTGCTGTACCAACTACCCCCAGGATTTCTTGCATTAAAATATTTAATGAATGTAGATAACTAAAATAAGCTATTTTCATTAGCTGTAGCTATAGATTCTGAATCATCAGATTCCGCTCATCATCTTTAGCCAAGTATGCTGTGTCATACCGGTCGATCACACAGATGATATGTCAACATCACCATGGCGGGCAAGGATGATGGATGACACCTTGTGGACATAGTCTGACCACTTGTATGGGGTGCCATCTTGTGTCTGCCGATCCAATTGCTGATGGAGTTGCCATCCTCTCTAGATCATGCCCATGTCAACGAGAGTCATGTAGGGTTATTGCAGCCCTACAGATTGGCGATAGAGCTTCTAGATGTGCTTGCTCTTCTGCGTCTTCCTGTATGTGATGTTGGAGTTGAATAAGGCCACACATTCATCAAAAACACAATGTTCCAGCAACTCGTGGAGGTTTACAAGTTGACCACAACCAGGTCAATCACTGCCTTGGAGCGCTCCACTCCATCTCAGCAGCTCCTACCTTGAGTTCCTCCCCCGGTAGTCTCGCTTGCCAGACTCCCTCCCTACAATGGCAGAGTCTGGCTGCTAATACCTCCACCCTGGTATAGGGGAAAAAGACTCCGTTCACCTTTACAACTATCCACCAAAAGTATCAAGCAGGCCTGCTTTATTGCACAATCCAGATCCAACCGTTTTCAGCATGTAGCAACGAGCTAGCATTGTGATGCTGTTGTTTCACAGTGGCACAGGCATTTGAGATAGACAGATTCGACACGGAGGGAGTGGAAACAAAATCCATAAATGGTCGCCACCAGTCATTCAGAGCGGGTTGGAGCATGCATGCAGGGAGGAGGGTGGAAGATGATTGTGATGCTGCAGACGCAAAGTGCCGCTGTGTGTAAATTCAGCTGGAGCAGGACCCTCGCCATTCACACCAGACGCACTGCTTTGCTCCGCGCCGGTGACAACTTGTACTGACTTCCTATCTGGCTTCACACAATCACTCGCGGGTCTCACATAAAAATAGATCAGACGCTGAAACAATCTCTGCATGGGGCGAGCCGGCCGCATCATGGCTGGTCTGACTGAACGGTCTAATGTGCTAACAAGTGCGCCAAAATGAAACTGGCTGCGCTTCCAGATGCTTCGTCACTTCAGAGTCTGGTGTGTTTGCACCTTTTCGCATCCATTTTGAGCCATGCCTGCATGCATGAGTTCAACTCCTTCCCGTTTGACCTGGCCTCCCCAACCCTCTGCACCCTACAGTCTGCCTGCCTCTGATTAACTCATTGCAGACTTAAAATCAGCCCATGCTGCAGGAGAGGAGAAGTTGACCAGATTCTTGCAAGTCCTGGGGGCCCTATCTTCGCAAAAGCGGTACGCCGCGCGCAATGCAAATTGGGGGCGTGCACAAGCGCATGCCTGTTATAATTTTATTGGACATAGGCGTGCCACAATCAGGCGTTTCTGCGCAGAATACGGGGCTGCACCTCTTACGCGCTAAAAGAAAGCACCTCTTACGCGCTAAATACTCCGCTGCGCTTGAGCGCACCATAATCTCTATGCTGTGCAGCGCAGCGCAGAGTAAAATTCCTTTTGGATATGTCATTACACACGGACGTGCCACGCCAGGACATCAAATTCTGCTGCTAAAATTGGATATTAGCAGATAATTCAGTGAGGCAATCAACTATAACTCACTGAGAAACTTTTATCAGATCACAAAGAGGGAAATTATTGAGAAAATTGAGAAAACTTGTTGGACAATGGACATAGGCTATTCACCTTCACCTATCCCATAGTCTCGCTTGCCAGCCTCCCCTTCCACGCAGGTCTCCATAGTGGGATTGCGATGGGCGGCGCTTAGCGGCAGTGCCCTTGGAAAATAGTTTCCAACAATCCAACTTGCCCTTTTCAGCGTGTAGCAACAAGCTAGTATGTAGGTTTCTGCCGTTGGCTTGCTAGCTAGTTAGCGTTGTTGTTTTCACTGAGGCGGCAGGGCACTATTTACAGCGACATACAGGGAGGAGGGAGCGGAAGCTGCTCTGATTGACGTGGTCGGAGCCAATGACAGAGTTTGTAATAAGCCGGGAGCAGACATCCGGCAGCCACTGAAACAGTCGCTCCAATGGGGAGCAGCTGTAGAGCAGGGGATGGCTTATCCCAGTTGCCTGTTTCCGTGGCGCCAGACTCCTCTCCCGGTAGGGAGGGGAGGCTGGCCAGCGAGACTAACATAATTATGAAATTACCCTCAAAACACAATAATTGTCATTACTAAACCATGTTTGGTAGGCATGAATTTGCAATTAAAATAGCTATAATTCAACATTGTTAATCTCCGTCCTTACTCTAAAAATGGTAAACCCCAAACACCACATACGTATATGTTGCCATTCAAAAGTTAAGTTTTCACGCTACTGGATGGCAGCCATCTTGGAATTCTGGGTCAAAATTATGTCAGAATGTTAAACTGATGTCAGAAACAGATTATTTGTGGTTGACCTACACCGAAAAGTGTCTTCATACATTATTCTAGGTGCTATGGTTCAAAAGTAATTTTTTCAAGATTGTACCAGTGGCCATCTTGGATTTGGCCGTCTGGCAGAAAGTCGCAGGATGTTTGGGAGGGGCCTGGGGGCTATTTTAACAAAAGGCCCATAGAAGTAACCCTAACCCAAATTACTCATCAAAAAATGTTAGCCAGAGAGTGGTCATGGAATTGAGGTTATAGCGTCAGTTATCAGAAACTGTGATTTCCTTCTCACGTCATTAAATTCACCATTGATTAGTTACTTTAACAGTTTATGATGTTCTATATGGTATCATTGTAATCCTTGATCATGAAAACATAGGGATAGACATAACCTTTTCTGTGTTATCATGTGTGGTTCAAGAGATATGATGCAAACTACATAATTCACTTATGGCGGAATTAAAATGGCCACCACGAAGCATTTTTGTGATGGCTTAATTTCTGAAGATTTACGGGGCCCCAAACTATATGCGTACCAAGTTTCATGCTTTTATGAAAAAGTGAACATGATTTTCACATATCATCTGGACTAATACACAGAAATCAGGGTTTTGTCATTTATATGGAGAAGGTTTTTTACAGAGTGATAACTATCAATAAGCTACCAGATTGGCAGGGTTATCATACCAAAATATAAACTAGAGACATGTAGGAAGACAAAAATACAAAAATTGCGCGGTCCCCTTAGGTGGTACCGATTTCACCATTGGCCCATGGACTAATTGCATTGTATCCTTCTCAAAACACCACTGAATTCACCAAAACACCACTGAATTCACCATTAACTATTCATGTGAACAGTTTATGATGTTGTATAGGGTGTCATTGTAATCCCTGACCATGAAAACATAGGGGTAGACATCACATTTTCTGCGTTATCATGTGTGGTTCAGGAGATATGATGAAATCAGGGTTTTGTCGTTTTTTGGGGGTAGGTTTGTTTACAGAGTGATAACTATCCTTAAGCTACCAAATCGGAAGGGTTATCATACCAAAATATAAACTAGAGACATGTAGGAAGACAAAAATAACAAAATCGTGCGGTCACCTCAGGTGGTACCGATATGTCAAAATTTCAGCCTTGGCCCATGGACTATAATGATAGTGTGGTAGTCTCCCGCTAGCCTATATGATTATCGATAGTTATTGGATTAGTATGGTATTATTGCTATAATTAAACAAATGGAATAAATGAAGAGTTAATTTGATTACTTACCGCCCACCTGTGGTCCTCCAAAACCCCCCACCATCTCCGGGGCGATACTTGCGGCGGCTATCTCCTCACTGGGGCTGAGCTGTGTGTCTGAGTCGTTTTGAGGGGGGCCCCCGCCGGTCCGGGCCAAGGCCCGGCGAGAGGCTGCCAGCTTTTCTTTAGCTCGGCGTCTGACAGTGTCATGCTTTTTTTTGCACTGCAGCCAAGTTCTGACAGTGCCAGACGCCGAGCTGACGCTGACAGCTATTCTCCGCCAGGCCTCAGCCCTCCCGAGGGGGTAATTCCCCTCCCCAAATAATGTCTTTTGGTACATTTGAACCTGGATGGATAGATTAATAAACGACTTCAGTAAAGAGTTGTTTTGTAGCTATTCAAAATGAATGGTGGACAGATATATCACCTGATTCGCCAGCACCATCTTCTCCTCAGCTGTGAATTTGGTGGCTCTGTTCTGCTCTGCCATATTGATCACACTGGCCAGCTGCTGCCAATCTGGCTTTTAAAGTCACTCTGATTGATTACTGAAGATTTTATTGAGAATGAACATATTTGTCAGAGCCTGTGGGCAGGGGGTGGGGGGGACGCATATATAGGCCAAATAAAATACTATTACTCAATAATAAAATCCAGTAAATTAAATAGAATAAAGTTATCAGATCCAGTAAAAGTGATAGGTGTCATTCAGAGGATGTTGCATCGTGCAGTGGGGGAGGAGAGATAAAACGATATCATTCTGGCCAAACTTTCATCTAATCTCATGACATCCAGCCATAGGCAATATTTTTTTCTATCAGATGCATTTAGAACATTATTTTCACTTTGGTCTTGCTATAGTGTAGCGTATTTACATGCTTGCAGTATTTTAACTGCAGTTAGATTGGTTTGAGAAGCATAATAATATGGAATAATAGCCTATATATGGAGATAGACAGACCGGATGAAGGGAGGGGGGGGCGGCGGAGCCCTTGGCTTTGTCTGGTTTTACCGGATTTGTCCAGGAATTGGAGCTTAAAAGGCAAGCGTGTGTCTCTTCCCTGCAATACTCCAATGAGCGGACAATGCATAATTTTACGCTTAAAAGGCGTGGTTATAATGGTTGAGGCTGAGTTTAGCGCCGATACCAAGATATCAAGTGCACCTTTCCACGCCCACTGATTTGCGCTGCGGCTGGCGCTCGGCCTAGAAACTGCGCCGCTGCAACGATAGAGCCCATAACATATACGTGTTTTTTGTAAATGTGGCATATGCAGATTACACATATATGCGCAACATGTTCTTTTTTTGTATATGTCATATATGTCACAAACATATATGTGTCATATTATCTAACATTTATTTAAGATATATGAGATCTCAACATATGTACATACGATATAAAACCATATATGTCATATATGTGTAAAGCATGTATGAAACCTATTAGGAATTGGCTGATTTTCATATATGACATATATGTCAAATTCATATAAATATGTATGGAAAATACATACATATGGATATATGTCACATACATAATTATTTGTACATATAACATATACGTGTTTTTTGTAAATGTGGCATATGCAAATAACACATATATGCGCAACATGTTCTCTTTTTGTATATGTCATATATGTCACTAACATATATGTGTAATATTATCTAACATTTATTTAGGATATATGAGATCTCAACATATGTACATACGCTATGAAACCATATATGTCATATATGTGTAAGAAATATATAAAACCTATTAGAAATTGGCTGATTTTCATATATGACATATATGTCAGATTCATATAAATATGTATGGAAAATACATACATATGGATATATGTCACATACATAATTATTTGTACATATAACATATAAGTTTTTTTTGTAAATGTGGCCTATGCAAATTACACATATATGCGCAACATGTTTTCTTTTTGTATATGTCATATATGTCACAAACATATATGTGTCATATTATCTAACATTTATTTAGGATATATGAGATCTCAACATATGTACATACGTCATGAAACCATATATGTCATATATGTGTAAGAAATATATAAAACATATTAGAAATTGGACCTATTTCATATATGACATATATGTCAGATTCATATAAATATGTATGGAAAATACATACATATGGATATATGTCACATACATAATTATTTTTACATATAACATATATGTCTTTTTTGTAAATGTGGCATATGCAAATTACACATATATGCGCAACATGTTCTTTCCTTGTATATGACATATATGTCACTAACATATATGTGTCATATTATCTAACATTTATTTAGGATATATGAGATCTCAACATATGTACATACGATATAAACCCATATTTCAATCAGGAGAGGCCAGTTGGTAGGATTAGACAAACTGGGGGGGATAGAGAAAGAGAGAGTCAGAGAAAGTCAGGGTAGTCGCGCCAAGGCGGCCAAGTAGGCCAAGCCGGGAAGCGCCAAGTCAAACATTAGTGTACCAAGATCAAAGGCCCGACCGAGTTGGGAGCGCCAGCCGCAAATAGCTTGTAAGTCGCTAAAAAGGTCGAAGGCCGGAAAAGTACAATCGCGAAGCGCCAAGGCGGCCAGGTGAGCCAAGCTGGGAAGCGCTATCGCGAGGTGCCCGACCGAGTTGGGAGCGCCGGCCGCAAATAGCTTGTAAGTCGCTAAAAAGGTCGAAGGCAGGAAAAGTACGTACCAAGATCAAAGGCCCGACCGAGTTGGGAGCGCCAGCCGCAAATAGCTTGTAAGTCGCTAAAAAGGTCGAAGGCCGGAAAAGTACAATCGCGAAGCGCCAAGGCGGCCAGGTAGGCCAAGCTGGGAAGCGCTATCGCGAGGTGCCCGACCGAGTTGGGAGCGCCAGCCGCAAATAGCTGTAAGTCGCTAAAAAGGTCGAAGGCAGGAAAAGCAAGATCGAAGGCCCGACCAAGTTGGGAGCGCCAGCCGCAAATAGCTGTAAGTCGCTAAAAAGGTCGAAGGCCGGAAAAGTGCAATCAACTACTGGCGCCTGCAGATCTCAATTAACCTCCGGTAATCAGATCTTCCTTTTGGGGGATCTTCTAGCCTATGCAGGTGCCCTCCTCTTGCCTCAAGAGCAGCGCCACTGGCCAATGGAGTCGAGCGCCAAAGTATTTGCCATGCATGCCGATTGCTAAATAAAGTTTGTCTAATCCTACCAACTGGCCTCTCCTGATTGAAGTGAGGTCTCCAGACCATAGTTCAAGCAGAAGGCCACTCACGCATAATCTGATCATCCCCTGACGACAGTCAAGTTCTAGCATAACGTGGTCAGTCAAAAGTCCTAGTATGACGTCTGCTATGACGTCAAATATGACGTCAGTTAATCCTCATATATATAGCAAGGGTTCTACGTCACCTCTCTCTCTCTGGCCGATCATAGCAGCAGCAGCTCACGGCAGTCCATCTCCCTTGAAGCCGGCCTCCGAAGCGTTGTTTTGCCCCACCCACCTCCCCATTTGCCCCACCCACCTCCCCAGTCCGCCACCAACGAGTCTTGGCTCCTGATCCCCCACGGGGGGGGATCTTCTAGCCTATGCAGGTGCCCTCCTCTTGCCTCAAGAGCAGCGCCACTGGCCAATGGAGTCAAGCGCCAAAACAACGCTTCGGAGGCCGGCTTCAAGGGAGATGGACTGCCGTGAGCTGCTGCTGCTATGATGACCTTTGCTCTGCAGCGGGTGTGTCACAAGTGAGTTGCTGCTGCCTGTCTGCTGCCTGGCTGCCCCTCGTCGGGCGAGTCTGGATGGGCTCGCTCGTTTCTTGGGGTTTCGGTTGAGAGCTTTGATGAAGCTTTTGTGATTCTGGGCTTATTTATGCTGCGTGTTTCAAAGTGTGCACCCAGTCTATTTTTGGAACCCCCCACCGTTGTGCGCCACCGAAAGCGTTTTCGCCAAACCATTCTACAGTATGAGAATGGTTTCCTCGCGCTTTCCCCTGCAGTTTTGGCTCGGCTTTTTCTACTCTGGAGAGCACTGTCGCCACTTAGTGGGTCGGTGGAATGGGTTGTACACGTTTGGTGGCTCTCATATTTTTATAGGAGATGTAAAAGGGTTAGATCCACGTCCCACCGTCAAAAAAAAAAAAAAAAAATTTGGACGAGATATCTCGTCCACGGCAGTCATCCGTTGGTTTCTGCTTGACGAGATATCTCGTCCACGGCAGTGAACGTGTTAATTAAAAAATATATATATAATATTAAAAATCTATAGGGAAATAGATCATCTTAGTCTTGTGTGCTGATCAGAGTTGTGATTAAAGGGTAGGGTGCATGGTCCCGGAAGATTTTTAGATTTCAGAGTCCTTAAACTGGCAAAAACAGGTGAGAACGGGGCATACGTAGTACACACTGTACATAATGTATTTTCTGCAATGTAGCGGTTCATATCCTCTAATATCTCGTCCATAAATGAACGTGAATCCGTCTAGTCTCCTCCGGGCTGCCTCAGGCAGCCTCGGTTTCCTCATCCGGGGTCTGTGAATCCAATCCTCGCTCAAGTCCCGCTGAAGTCTCATGAGTTACCTGCTGACTCTTTTGTCTACCTGGCTATTGTCTACCAGGAATCACCGGGGTCATTTTCCTGCGACTATCGACTTGTTTACGACAACGGATGAAGAGCTAATCAAAATTGAAGAGCAGATGAGGAGAGAGAGAGGAACAACAGGCCAGGGACGAACAAGCGCTGCACGGCCGAGAACAGAGGAGGAATGCCTCTGTTGGATTCACAGCCCCCTGATGAGGAAACCGAGGCTGCACGAGGCAGCCCGGAGGAGACTAGACGGATTCACGTTCATTTATGGGCGAGATATTATGAGGATATGAACCACTACATTGCAGAAAATACGTTATTTACAGTGTGTACTACGTATGCCCTGTTTTCGCCCGTTTTGGCCAGTTCAAGGACTCTACTCAGACCTGAATATCTTCTATGGCGATCAGAATGAAACCAAAGTTCTCTGGGTGAGTAAAACATATTTTAAGCTGGACATAAGGTCCGGGGTGTAAAAAATAAATTCTCCTTTAAGTTAGGGAACCTCTGATCTAAACTATATCCGTGTTGTCTGTTCAGTCTTATGAATACATAAGGTTTTAAGGTTACAATGTTCTAACATTCATTTTATTGCACCAAATATTACCCATTATATAAATATCTGCAGTGGGTTGCACCAGCTGTGCATAAGTTGAAACCTAAGCTAGTTTGAACGTAAAGTCTCACTAAGTCCGAGTTTACGCACTACAAAAAATATTTGGGTTGCACCAAGTGAAATAGTTACAACGTAGGCATAAGTTGGAACTTAAATTTTACACCTACGCCTTACTAGGTGTAAAGTCCTCCGTAAAATAGCAGTTGGCACGGATTGCAACTTGGCACCGTGACGCATCGTTGTTTTGCGTCCGCAACGCGCTCTCCGTGATCAATTATTACACCCTTCGATATTTATGACTCACGCTTTTGTTTCCCACAAGCTGCAGCACTGCATACAAATTAAAATAACCGCAACAATTTAGCGAGGCAGGATGGGGGTAAATTAGCCTACAATACTGATGAAGAGCTCACAGATAAACGTTAACAGTAATATGAACCTAAACAAACGTTACTCAATAACGTTCTCATTTGGTTAGTGTTGATGAAATATGAAAGCACTAATTTGCGGTGGGCAACATGTCCCGACTGTTTTCACTCCACTTAATTAAACAACAATAAACACCGTTTCCACCGTGCTTTTCACTGATTGGTCACAGATACTGCGACACTGCGACACTATTTTGGCTAATGTGAGGTTTAAGGACTACTAGTTAAGATGTACCTTACATGGCCTTAGGCGCCAAAACTGGCGTTAAACAGGGAGGGGGGGGAGCTCAGAGCGCTTCGGTCGGCTTTTCTGACCGGACTGGATCGCTCCGTGGAATTGGAGCTTAAAAGGGAAGCTTGTGATGCGTTTACTGCACTTCTCCAATGAGCAGGTAGTGCATAATTTTACACTTAAAAGGCGTGGTTATAATGCTTGAGGCCGCGTGTAGCGCCGACACCAAAATATCGAGTGGGCCGATCCACGCCCACTAATCTGCGCTGCACCGGGCGCAGTTTATAGGCCGATGCAACGATAGAGCCCTACGTCTCCGTGGTGCAACTAAACAAAGACACAACTTTAGTGCCAAACTAACTAGTTTGAACGTAGCAGTTAGTGTGGACTTTACACCCTAACTTAAGACAGAACTTACGTTCAGCTGGTGCAACAGGCTGCTGATCACAAGCCCAACCCGGCCTTAGGAATAGAAGGGAAATTCCGGCCCAACACGACCCCAATTATTCAAACATTAGCTCTTAATTGTTCAAACAAATTTAAAAATATTGTAGTTCTCAAATCACATCATTCTATCAAAGTACATTTGGAAATTACATTCACGCTGTTGGATCATTGTGTGTTTGTTAACTTTGCCAGTATCTCTACTTTTTTCTTTTCTAGCTAGCTTGGCACCTGCTGTTGTTTGATGTGAAGAGTGCCCATTGCAGTTAAAAGAAAAACCACTAGATGGCAGATAGGGCTGTCCCAGCGAGTCGACGTAATCGATGACGTTGACTACGTAATTACGTCGACGCACGCTACGTGCCTCGACGCGTCATAATCGTCACGCAACAAAAATAGTTTGGCTAATGTTAGCGGCTAACTGTTACTTGTCGTTACTTTACATGGCAGTAAAATGCCACTGAATGACCAAATTGATTTAACTTTTAACCATTTCGATTTCCACTTTCAATACGGACCCCCAGCATTGGTTAGTTGTTAACGTTGTGACTATATTCATAACGTTATAACGTACTCCGGTTTGCGGAGGGCTGAATCTGTGTGTTGCGCAATAGCTACAACCTCTCAGCACTCTGGCTGTAGACCCGAGTTATAAACTGGAAACCGGAGTACGTTATAAACATTATAAATATAGTCACGTTATAAACAACTAACCAATACTGGGGGTCCGTATGGAAAGTGGAAATCGAAATGGTTAAAAGTTCAATCAATTTGGTCATTCTGTGGCGTTTTACTGCCATTTAAAGTAACGACAAGTAACAGTTAGCCGCTAACATTAGTGCTTACCCATCAGCGCAGCGTCATTTGACGTGAGCACACTCTTCTAAACAGGTCATGTGCTGCATTCCAGTGGGCATTCCCATGCTTTCACATGGACGCGCATCGCTACGACCAGCGTAGTTAAGACCAGAAGTAATAGCCCTGTTGGTGCAGTAGTCCACTCTAAAGACTGGTCTTAACCGACGTAGGAGTTACGACCAGGCATAGTTAAGACCAGTTGGTGCAAGCCCCAGATGTTGGGTGTGGATGCTACAGACACAGTCTTGTGTCTGGATGATGTGTGACCATCTTACATGGAGCATTTTGTCTTTCTCCAAAATTAAGAGCACTGTTACTGAAAATTGCACACCATTTTTTAGACCATAGTTCAAGCAGAAGGCCATTCGTGCATAATCTAATCCGATCACCCCTGACGTCAATCAAGTTCTAGTATGACGTGGTCAGTCAAAGTCTTAGTATGACGTCCGTAATGACGTCAGATATGACGTCAGTTAATTCTCATATATAGCAAGGGTTCTACGTCACCTCTCTCTCTCTGGCCGATCATGACAGCAGCAGCTTCACAGCAGTCCATCTCCCTTGAGCCCTCCTCCGGAGCGTTGTTTTGCACCATATCCGGAGACCGAATCAGCACCCTCAAGCCTTCTCTACCCGTGGAAATCCAACGCAGATATTCCCCGCATATTCCTCAACGTTTCCCACTCCATTCCCGGCATGTCGAGCTCCGAGCCAGAGCAGTCCACGGACAGCGACAGCAGCTCAGCCAACGAGACCCCGTGCCAGATCGGCCACGGTGCGTTCTTGCTTTCCGAGACGTCTGATGAAGACGTTGGCGAAGCGGCCGGACCACAGGCCGCCAACGCAGCCACAAAAGGCCCGGCGCGCGTTCCCGTGGCACGGGGCGCGCCACTGCGACGGCCCTTGGAAGGAAAGCAGATGACGAAGTGCCGCGTGCGCCCGGTCGCCCAAGAACGCGTGCAAGCGTGCCAGAGGGGGAGGCCGCTCGGCGTGGACGTGCGAGAGGCCGCGGACGAAGATCAGCAGAGGCAGCCGCTCCGAGAGCGGGGAGACGCCGGGGAAATACAGGCCGTGGGGCCACCGCGAGACGCCATGTCCTTCCTGGCCGCACTGACCTCCAGGCCGCCGCCCCGGAAGCGGAAACGGCACCATTCGCAGCTCCGCCGAGCCGACAGGGGTCGTCAAGAGCCATTCTGCTGTCCCTGCTAGATGCTAGCAGATCAGTGGATGCTCGTCTGAGGGCCCTGGAAACCCCCCCCCCCCCTTTCCCCCCACGTTCGCCACAGCCCAGCCAGTGCAGCAGCCGATCCCGCCCCCGCCCACGCAGCAAGCCGACGTGCTCCTCACCACCGCCCAACCCGCCCAGATGAACACCCTGGCGTCCGCCACGCCCGCCATCTCATTTGGTATGCCTTTTGTTTCTCCCTGTGCCGATGTGTCTCCCAGGTTGAGATCCCAGATTTTGAAGGGCAGAGACATCAATTTAGTTAGCATACTCCTGCGCCCACCCCCGCTCCCGCTGCCCGCAAAGGACCCGCCCCCCACCAAACAAGAAATATCTATTTACATTGCTTTGAAAACACCACATGTACTGTAGGTGTCCCTCGTGTTTGATTAAATAAAGCGAGTTGATCGACAATCTACCCGGTCTGCGATCTGATCATCCCATCTTTAAACGCCCACTAATAACAATAGTAATAACACAAAAAAGGGCCAAGCCAGGAACCCCTAAGCCACTAAGTCACCAACCCCTAAGTCATCCCCTAAGCCACCAAGTCACCAACCCCTAAGTCATCCCCTAAGCCACTAAGTCACCAACCCCTAAGTCATCCCCTAAGCCACTAAGTCACCAACCCCTAAGCCATCCCCTAAGCCACTAAGTCACCAACCCCTAAGCCACCAAGTCACCAACCCCTAAGCCATCCCCTAAGCCACTAAGTCACCAACCCCTAAGTCACCCCTAAGCCACCAAGTCACCAACCCCTAAGTCATCCCCTAAGCCACTAAGTCACCAACCCCCCTAAGCCACTAAGTCACCAACCCCTAAGCCATCCCCTAAGCCACCAAGTCACCAACCCCTAAGTTCATCCCCCAAGCCACTAAGTCACCAACCCCTAAGTCACCCCCTAAGCCACTAAGTCACCAACCCCCCTAAGCCACTAAGTCACCAACCCCTAAGCCATCCCCTAAGCCACCAAGTCACCAACCCCTAAGTTCATCCCCCAAGCCACTAAGTCACCAACCCCTAAGTCACCCCCTAAGCCACTAAGTCACCAACCCCTAAGCCACCAAGTCACCAACCCCTAAGTCATCCCCAAAGCCACTAAGTCACCAGCCACTAAGTCACCAACCCCCCTAAGCCACTAAGTCACCAACCCCTAAGCCACCAAGTCACCAACCCCTAAGTTCATCCCCCAAGCCACTAAGTCACCAACCCCTAAGTCACCCCCTAAGCCACTAAGTCACCAACCCCTAAGCCACCAAGTCACCAACCCCTAAGTCATCCCCCAAGCCACTAAGTCACCAACCCCTAAGTCACCCCCTAAGCCACTAAGTCACCAGCCCCTAAGCCACCAAGTCACCAACCCCTAAGCCATCCCCCAAGCCACTAAGTCACCAACCCCTAAATCACCCCCCCTAAGTCACCCCCTAAGCCACTAAGTCACCAGCCCCTAAGCCACCAAGTCACCAACCCCTAAGCCATCCCCCAAGCCACTAAGTCACCAACCCCTAAGTCACCCCCTAAGCCACTAAGTCACCAACCCCTAAGCCACCAAGTCACCAACCCCTAAGTCATCCCCCAAGCCACTAAGTCACCAACCCCTAAGTCACCCCCTAAGCCACTAAGTCACCAGCCCCTAAGCCACCAAGTCACCAACCCCTAAGCCATCCCCCAACTAAGTCACCAACCCCTAAGCCACCAAGTCACCAACCCCTAAGTCATCCCCCAAGCCACTAAGTCACCAACCCCTAAGTCACCCCCTAAGCCACTAAGTCACCAGCCCCTAAGCCACCAAGTCACCAACCCCTAAGCCATCCCCCAAGCCACTAAGTCACCAACCCCTAAATCACCCCCTAAGCCACTAAGTCACCTCCAGCACCTCAAGAGGACGCTCCAGCTGGTCTTCATCAGCTCTCCAGCTACACCCGCCCGGAGCAGGCGGCCATACCGCGGCCCAAAGAACCCTCCTTCCTCAATCGGCGAGCATGGCAACAAACAGTGTCCCGGGCTCCGTGCCAAAATGTCTCGTTGGTGGTGGCTCCCCGAAAAGCACAGCGCCCAGTAGGCGCAGTAAATCTCCCGGATCATTTTTGGGGGAGAGAGAGAGTCGAGAGAGAGAGTCAGGGTCAGTCAGAAGGCCAAGTCGTGCGGCGCGCAAGGCCCGACCGAGCTGGGAAGCGCCAGCCGCAACGCAAGTAGGGGGGTCAAGATCGAAGGCCCGACCGAGTTGAGAAGCGCCAGCCGCAAGTAGCCATAAGTCGTTAAAAGGTCGAAGGCCAGAAAAGTACAATCAACTACCGGTGCCCGCAGATCTCAATTAACCTCCCGTAATCAGATCTTCCTTTTGGGGGATCTCCTAGCCTAAGCAGATGCCCTCCTCTTGCCTCAAGAGCAGCGCCACTGGCTAATGGAGTCATGCGCCAAAGCATTTGCCATGCATGCCGATTGCTAAATAAAGTTTGTTAAATCCCACGAACTGGCCTCTCATGATTGAAGTGAGGTCTCTAGACCATAGTTCAAGCAGAAGGCCATTCGTGCATAATCTAATCCGATCACCCCTGACGTCAATCAAGTTCTAGTATGACGTGGTCAGTCAAAGTCTTAGTATGACGTCCGTAATGACGTCAGATATGACGTCAGTTAATTCTCATATATATAGCAAGGGTTCTACGTCACCTCTCTCTCTCTGGCCGATCATAACAGCAGCAGCTTCACAGCAGTCCATCTCCCTTGAGCCCTCCTCCGGAGCGTTGTTTTGCCCCACCCACCTCCCCAGTCCGCCACCAACGAGTCGTGATTCCTGATCCCCCACGGGGGGGGATCTCCTAGCCTAAGCAGATGCCCTCCTCTTGCCTCAAGAGCAGCGCCACTGGCTAATGGAGTCATGCGCCAGGGGGATCTCCTAGCCTAAGCAGATGCCCTCCTCTTGCCTCAAGAGCAGCGCCACTGGCTAATGGAGTCATGCGCCGTCATGCGCCAAAGCATTTGCCATGCATGCCGATTGCTAAATAAAGTTTGTTAAATCCCACGAACTGGCCTCTCATGATTGAAGTGAGGTCTCTAGACCATAGTTCAAGCAGAAGGCCATTCGTGCATAATCTAATCCGATCACCCCTGACGTCAATCAAGTTCTAGTATGACGTGGTCAGTCAAAGTCTTAGTATGACGTCCGTAATGACGTCAGATATGACGTCAGTTAATTCTCATATATATAGCAAGGGTTCTACGTCACCTCTCTCTCTCTGGCCGATCATAACAGCAGCAGCTTCACAGCAGTCCATCTCCCTTGAGCCCTCCTCCGGAGCGTTGTTTTGCCCCACCCACCTCCCCAGTCCGCCACCAACGAGTCGTGACTCCTGATTCCCCACGGGGGGGGATCTCCTAGCCTAAGCAGATGCCCTCCTCTTGCCTCAAGAGCAGCGCCACTGGCTAATGGAGTCATGTGCCGGGGGGATCTCCTAGCCTAAGCAGATGCCCTCCTCTTGCCTCAAGAGCAGCGCCACTGGCTAATGGAGTCATGCGCCGGTCAAGATTGAAGGCCCGACCGAGTTGGGAAGCGCCAGCCGCAAGTAGCCATAAGTCGTTAAAAGGTCGAAGGCCAGAAAAGTACAATCAACTACCGGTGCCCGCAGATCTCAATTAACCTCCGGTAATCAGATCTTCCTTTTGGGGGATCTCCTAGCCTAAGCAGATGCCCTCCTCTTGCCTCAAGAGCAGCGCCACTGGCTAATGGAGTCATGCGCCAAAGCATTTGCCATGCATGCCGATTGCTAAATAAAGTTTGTTAAATCCCACGAACTGGCCTCTCATGATTGAACTGTAAGATGATGATTTTATGTTGGACTGCTGCTAAACTCAGTTGACATTGCCCAAGGTTTTTGGTATTCCTCCTGAAAGTGACTTGAATTTAATTTATTCTACTATTTTATTTTGAATTGCACTATATTCAGTTTATTTGAGGACAAGCTCTTGCTTTAATTTTATTTGAGAGATTTTATGTTGGACTGTTAAAGAGAATGAGATGGTTAAAAGAGAATGAGATGGTTAAATAAAATACTGAAATTGAGAAGTTTTTGGTTATTTATTTGTTTTGGGTAAATTTATTGTTATATAATCAAAAAATTAAATAAAAAATAATCGTTAGATTAATCGACTAATCGAAAAAATAATCGTTAGGTTAATCGATAAGAAAATAATCGTTTGGGACAGCCCTAATGGCAGAACCCAGAAGGGTAGTTGAATTTCCTCACCTGCAACAAGGATTAGGATTTGTTTTGGCAGAAATGGCAGTGTTATTTTTATACTGAGTTATTGTCATTAAATTATAAATATTGAGGTTGTCCAATTCATCTGGCGATTAATAGCATTTTGTGATACTGACTGTAAATCGCTTGATTTACATTCACATTTGATTTAACACAAGTTTAACAAATGAGCCCCGTTGATGAGACTTGTGCCATGATACATAATATATTGTTAGATTCTTGCAACTATACAGGCACCTTATCTGTGCTTGGGAATACAAGAACAAGACATACACAAAGTAACATAAACTTACCCATTATTGCGTCCACCTTTTCTTTATCCAGGGCCTCCTTTGCCTCTCCATCCGCCCTCTTATGTTTCGATTGTCCACCTGAGAAGCAGCAAAATCTTATTCTAACTAAATCAAAATTACACAATCACGCACTTCTCTTTTACAACCTAAACTTTGAGAAAACCAACTGGAGTAAAAATGTAGTTTGAGTAAAATGGTGATCATGTAAATAGCCAAATCAACTGAAATAAAATTATTTACAGAGCACATTTAAAGCAACAGATGTTGACCAATGAGAAAATGCAATTAAACTAAGTTCATTTAGTTAGTTTAGTTAGGTACTTTATTGTCCCCGTGGGGAAAATGGTTTTCGGTGTAAAATCATCATTTGGCATGTTACAGTAGACAGAGTACAGCACATGGGACGACATAAAACATATAACATAAAGCATAAAAGCAACATAAAAACATAAAAGCAACATAAATATTTAAGATCTGGCCTTGCCGTTCAGGGTTTTGATCGCCTGTGGAATAAATGATTGTTTAGACCTGTTTTTTGAGAAGGCAGGTTGCCTGAATCTGCGACCGGAGGGCAGCAGCTCGAATGCAGTGCACAGGGGGTGCTTGTGGTCTGCAATAATTTTCTCTGCTTTGGTGAGAGACCTGGATCTATATATGTCTTCCAGGCTGGTCAGTTTAAAACCCAGCAATTTGCTGGCGACGGTTACGGTTTTCCGCAGTGTTTTCTTTTGCGCTTCTGTTGCGTTACCGAACCAACAGATAAGGCCAAAGGTCAAAACACTCTCGATGAAGGCACTGTAAAACATCTTGAGCATAGACAGATTAACGTCGAATAAAACTAACTTTTTAAGAAAATAAAGTCTCTGCTGGCTCTTTTTGTTGATGAGCTCAGTGCTTTTGTCCCACTTCAGCTTATTGTCTAGGACAACGCCGAGGTATTTGTATTCTGTGACTGACTGTATAGGCTGTCCTTTAATACTGGTCAGACAGGATGTGGGCTCTCTCCTGAAGTCAATGGCCATTTCTTTTGTTTTGGAGGTGTTCAGAAGGAGATAGGAGTCGTCACACCATTTGATAAAGTTATCTAAAACCTGGCCATGTTCGTCCTCGTCACCCTGGAGAAGGCTGACCAGTGCTGTATCGTCAGCAAATTTGATTAAGAACCTTCCAGGAAAGGAGCTGGTGCAGCTATTTGTATACAAGATAAACAACAAGGCTGATAGGACGCAGCCTTGAGGGGAACCTATAAAGGTGAATATTTTGTTGGAGAGTGCAGCTCCCACTTTCACCTGCTGCACTCGCTGACTGAGGAAATCCAGCAGCCACAGAATCAGACTTCCATCTAAGGAGAATTCGTCTTTTAGCCTTTGGGCTAGTATGTGGGGCCGAATCGTGTTAAAAGCAGAAGAAAAGTCTGCAAATAAAATTTTTACGTGTGTATTTGGGGCCTCGAGATGTGACTGGACAAGATGCAACAGGGTTAAAATGGCATCATCTACGCCTCTGTTAGGCTGGTAGGCAAATTGTAGGACATCTAAAGACTGCTGGATGTGAGACACTATATGCTTCTTCATGATTTTTTCGAAACACTTCATCACCAAGGGCGTTAGCGCGATGGGACGGTAGTCATTGAGTTGGGACGGCTTGGGAACTTTAGGGATGGGGACGACAGTGGATGTTTTCCATAAGAGTGGCACAACATGCCGGTCTAACGATGACTGAAAGAGAGAACAAAAAATTGGGGACAGTTGTTCTGCATAGAATTTCAACACATTTCCACAGATATTATCTGGGCCTGGGCTCTTACGTGTGTTACAGGTTTTAAACAATTTTAGAACATCTAATTCGTTGATGGTAATGCTATTCTGTGTAGGAATAAGGGAAGATTTAATCTGTTTCATCTCATCATTACAGTCATGTTCGAATCTGGAGAAAAAGATGTTTAGCTGGTTGGCCATATCATGCTCCTCTACACCTTCTAATACTCTGGTGTGGGGCTTTTGTCTGCCCTTATGGGGGACGCTGGTCATGGCTTTGATGCCTTCCCATGCTTGTCTGGGGTTACCCAGGGCCATATTGTTCTCCATTTTTTGTTTGTAGATGTTCTTATCGATCTTGATTTGTCTCTTAATTTCTCTTTGTATGTCTCTCATGCCTGTGGTGTCGTTCTGGGTGTAGGCCAATTTCTTTTTATTTAAAAGGTGCTTCAGTTTTTTTTTTTTAAATTAATAAATATAAATGCACTCAGAGTACATGAACGGTAGGGCTGCTCGATTATGGCAAAAATCATAATCACGATTATTTTGATTGATATTGAGATCACGATTATTTAACACGATTATTGACATCATTGACATTGAGAACATCATGCATTTATTGAACATTGACACTGGCTTTTCTTCTTTAACATTGGATGTCTTTGGATTTTAGATATAATTGAAAATAAATAAATAAATAAATAAATAAATAAATAAATAAATAAATAAATAAATAAATAATAAAAGTGCAAAGATTTAGAAATAAAATAAAAACTAAAATAAATAGACAGTATATGTAGGCCTACTATGTTGCAGTGAACTGCCACAACCAACTGCAACTATTAATCTACATTCAATATGTTGGTAAACATCTGAACTAGTAGTCCTTAAACCTCAAATCTAACCAAATGAGAACGCTATTGAGTAACGTTCGTTTACATTAGGCTACATTAAATTGCTCATTTGGCAGATGGTTTTATCCAAAGCGACTTACGTTTAGGTTCATAATAGGCTATTGTTAATGTTTATCTGTGAGATCGTTAGCTGTTGAATGCATATTCATGCATCATATCAATGCGGTCGCATTGTAAAGAGTGTCCTGAATCGATGACTGTGTTGTGGCAGGAGTAACTAGATGGGACTTTGTCTTTTTGTTCATTTAGCGTTATTTCTTGGTCATAGACCACTTTGTGAGTGGATTTCAAGTGATTAAACAGAGGGAGAGGTCGTGTTGCGGGGTGATGCCACGACCGCGCATATCTTGACAGGTGGGTCAAAACTCGCATCGCAATTCCATGCTGTATATTCGCATCACCCTTGATGTGTAAGTTACACATCAGTTAAGGTCCTTACACATCGGGAGCGATGCGAATATACGGCACGGAAATGCGATGCGAGTTTTGACCCACCTGTCAATCACAGGCACAGACTTGGAACAAACAGTGCCGCAGTGTAAGGACCTTTAAACTCGGCAAAACCATAGTGTTTCCA
Source organism: Poromitra crassiceps (assembly GCF_964638095.1). Lineage (NCBI taxonomy): Eukaryota > Metazoa > Chordata > Actinopteri > Beryciformes > Melamphaidae > Poromitra > Poromitra crassiceps. The sequence continues at coordinate 340,073 of NW_028152219.1, read as the reverse complement.
CCCCACATACGTTGTTTCACCTCTCTTCTCGACCAGCGGCTCTCTTTCTGTGAAATGTGGCTCTTCACACGACAGTCACAACTCGAGCTGGTGTGCTTCTTTGGGCTTTGGGGGAGGGGCCGAGCAAAGGAAGGGGTGCGCTTGATTTACAATACAAGACAGAACGAGAGAGACAAGAGCCGCAAAATCGTTTGATGTCAATTATCTTGTTTTCATAATCGTGGACAGCCCAAATCGTAATCTAGATTAAAATTCGATTAATCGAGCAGCCCTAATGATCGGTAGAATAAAACACTCCTTGTCATTTAAACATATGATAAAGTTGTAAGCTGAAAGGGGGACGGAGTCAAAGGCTGACCTAAAACAATGAGGCCTCTATCTTCCGACAGGCGCTATCCCCTAATAGCGTTTGCGCTAGGGATGTCGATGGTTAACCATTAACCGTTTAACCGCCGACAACGTCATTGGTCGGTTAAGCATGTTGGTCAAACGGTTAATTTGCATATTAAATTGGCATACAATGTGTTGCCAATAAGGTTTTTTTTTCCTCCTTCGCGGTAAGCAACACTGTTAACGTAGCCTAAGTAGTTACTGTAGCAGCATTATATAGGAATTAAAAGCTCCTGCCACTGCCAGAACAACATTCATTTAGAGAAAGGCTTTTCCAAATGCAAAAGCAGTGTGCATTGTCAGCACTGACTTCTCTCTGTCTCTCTCACTGTCCACCTCTCCCCCCACGTGCGAGATGTGCTCTGTGATAAACTCAGCTCCACACATGTGCCACACCCCCGCCCCCCCTCTGCTTTGACCAGATGGGAGAAGACCCCCTGCCCTGTGCAGAGTCAGACTACAGCGAGCCAGTCAGTCATGCTCCTTCTGTGTTCCAGCCGCTGTCATGAAACCATGAGGTTACTTTCAATGACTTGTTTCAAAACAAGCTGCGTCTTCCACATCGATTCACTGAGGAATCCACACTTTTACCGTAAATTGAGTTCTCTCCGGGTCTGTCTGTCTCTCAGGTGTAATAATCACACAACGATTACGGCTGTTTCCATTTTGGAGTGTCAACATGAGGGCAGTGGGGAGCAAGGTGCTCGAGCCCCCCCCTCCTCCCTCTCTCCACGCAGCTACTTTCATCCCCGCCACCATGTGCTCCCAAAAAATCTCACGGCACTTTAAGCATGTAAAAGATAACGCTACACTACACTATAGCAAGACTGTCTGAGTGAGAATGCTCTTCTAAACACATCGGCTTTTAATATATAATTATTTCTCTGCATCTCATATTAGATCGGTAAAAAGTTTGGACAGACTGCTTCATTTGTTCATCCTCCTGAGTCCCACAGTGCTGACAGCTGTCAGCGTGCGGACTTGCTGCACTCGTCGTCATGTTGTGCCGCCGGACACAGAGAGCATAATAGCCACCTACAGCCCTCGTCGCAGATAAAGAGAGAGAGGGAGAAGCGTGGAGAGAGAAGCAAACTATTTTTTTTATTAGACTATTTCCGACACCTGCAGTAAGATAATTCATTTAAGAATTGTGAGCGTGAGTATGGGTTTTTTCCCTCCGTATTTCTCCCTTCTGCAATGCGTGCAGCTCCTATCATAGCCTATCCGAGGAATGTTTTTGTTTAGATGGCTGGAGGATTCAACTTGTCTTCTCGTTTTGTTAATGTGTTTTTTTCTGCTTGTAGATGTAAAAATAAACGCTTTATACTGAAAAAAAATCAAGCATTTGTTGTTGTAATGGTTTAATGGGGCACAGACAGTCAAATAGCGCATTTTAATCTTCTCGGTTAACCGACCAATTGTCGGCTAATGAGGGTCGGTTGTCGGTCAAGAAAAATTATGATTTTCGACATCCCTAGTTTGCGCACCTGTTTGCGCGTGCTTTAAGGCACGGAAGATAGCACTCCGCCTTGCGCCGTCCGCCAGGTGTTCTGCCGAGTTTTGCTCCCCTGCCAATCAGCAGAAAAAAGCATCCCCACCTCACGGGAGCATACTTGTAATCATTTATACAGAAATGTAACTGTTTAAAAGTGATATAATCGTCTGGTAGACGTGACCTCCCTGATTTCTAAGTTAAAACATCCCCAGAATATGTTGGGGATGCAATTCTCGGCCGGGATGCGGAAACGTACACGGCACCTGTCTCAGACGCAAATTAGAGCCGTGCCGAATTCATCTGCGCCCCAAAATGCCTGCGCAAACGGGAGTTGGGCGGTCTTAACTACCACAATTATTCACAGGCGTGGCCAGGCAAGGCTGGGCATTAATCAATCAAAACCAATCAGATTCCCGTCTCGCAATGGCTGTTTGCGCGAGGTTGCCTCGCCGAGGCATGCAATATGCTGTAATTCTCTCCATGCGTAATAGTGTACTCACTCGTGCGAGGACAGAGAGAGCTTATTGACAGATCGTCTGTGGCTCATTTTTGTGTCACACGAAAATGAGAGATACGGAATCCTGACGAGAAAACGTTTGGAGCTTTAATAACCTAACGTTACTCTGTGCGGGTTTCTCGTCGCCGGAGTGTTGAAAATCTCCACTTTGTCCGCGTACATACGGTAGTCAAAAAATCTCCTCTCCTGCCCTGCTGCAGCAGCAGGAGGCTTCTTTATGTAAAGACAGAGGGCATCATGGGCATGCGTGGAAACAACACAGCCAGAGAGTAATCAGTTTCTATCGTTTACATGATCCGATTTTTCCTTTGATCGGTTTATGAAAAGGTTTAAACTACCCCTCTGCATCCGATTGAAATCTCAATCGGTATGGGCTTGTTTACATTGATTCAGGTGTTTATATGGAACATTTTTTAATCAGTTTGGGCTTTTACACCTATTTCAAGCTCAGTTATATGGTCCATGTAAAGGTGCCTATTGAAAATGCAGTCATCATGAATTTGATTAATTAAGCTATTTTGTATGTAGAAAAACAGGCCAACAGCAGGTGTTTTGAATGCAATTCAATGCATTGTCGGTTATCTATTAAACTACCCAATTCCATTAACGGTAATTAAGGCACTGACAAGGTTCTGTGCAGCCTCGACTTGGAGCCTTGCCGCCGCCGAGCGGCGACAGCGAGACTGTGCGTACTCGAACGTAACTCGGCACTTTGGCTGCGGTACACGTCCAAAATACTAGGTGGCTTGTGGTACACTTCTGTCCATTACATATGACGCTATCATGTCGTTTACCAAGAACTTGCAATCATGTCGGTGGGGGGGACATTTTATTGTCCCTCTATTTCCAAACTCATTCCGGTGAGCCTGCAGAAGGCTTTGCTAGATGAGGGACACGCACTGTTAAATGAGGAAATGGCATTTCCTCATTCCTCACAATAAGTACATCAGCGGATATGTGCGCGGCCCAAGGCAACGGCCAATCACAGCTCTCGTGATGGTCACGTCATGTCCGCATTGGCGACGCGGAGTCACATTTTTGAGGAGCTGCACGCACCCTCCGCCGAGCTGCGCCAATAGGACGGCCAGCTGCGGCGACCCCTTCGGCGCAGTCAGCGCTGGCGATTTCGCTTGAGCATAATTTGCGCTTTAAATAGGCTACCCACAAGGTAGTTTCGCAGTAGTAGCCAGTCGTAGATAGATGTCTACGCCTGGTGCACAACTCTTGAAAAGTGGTTAAGCCCCCTAAGACCAAAACAAAATGCACGACAGACATTGAATTGTCCAACTACGGACAGCTGAACTTATGTTAACGAGCTGAACTTATGTTAACAGCCCAGCTAATCAGATTTCACCACAGGATTTTTGATGGCAAAACCCGCAAATGCTAACTTGTGATTCAGACCCTCTGTCGCTGCAAGCGTGCTGACGTAAGACGTTGGGTCTGACCACATGAGACTAACCACAAGGTAATGATGCTACAGTACCATTAATGTTTCTATGGCAGCAGATTACAAGTTAGCTGGTTACTGAAGTGAACATATCCGACCGAAACCGATCTGCAATCTGAAGAAAACATTCCGAAATCCAGGTAAACTTCCAAATTAAGGCAATAAAAAAAAGTAAAGTAACACAGACACATACACACATTTCTATGACAAATGACATACCTCTCAGATTGCTCTTCAAGAGTGTCTCCATAGAGAACACTCCGACCAGCAGCGTCCTCGCCATGGTGGTGGCAGTGTTGGCCCGGACTGCCGACCACCACACATTTCGGGGGATAAATACCCCTGGGTGAAGTTCCTGTTATTTGGGTGGCAGAACATACAATACAATAATAAATGTAATATATAAATAATAAATAATAAATAAGAACAATATGAAAGAAAGAAATACATTGGATCAACAAAGGACAGAAGAGCCTAAAGGCTCTTTCACACCGGCCTTGAAAGCCGAAAAATGCACGGAAAATAGGATTCGCGCATCCGATGTGAAAGTCGTGAACGCGCTTTGGTGGATAATTGTTTTACGCCTTTTGTCCCGCGACGGTAGGTAGTAACAGCGCCGGGTTACCTGGCAACCCGCCTCCATTTGAAAGGTTGTCGCAGCAAGCCGGAAAAGGTGTGAATGGTCAGCTCATTCATAAAACAATTACAGGGGAAATCACCTCATGTATCAAGAAAGTGCAGGAGTGAAAGTAAAAAAAGTAGCCTATACAATCATGACTGCAGGGACGCCAGGAGGAATGCTCCGTGCGGTTAGGCTTTATGCTCAAACGATGTTGACATTAGGTAAAATTAACGGATATAATAATAAGCTTCAGAGGGCTATAGCTGTCTGTGGCAAGTTGGTCTGATGATATTCCCCCTCGAAATCAGCTCTGTGCATTCCCTTACAAAAACTACTAACGTTAAGTAGTCATGTGCATTTATAGCCTATACTATTCCCCCAACGAACATTATGCAGACTGCAGCTGTTTGATATGCGGGCGGTCGTGTATCGTTTCAATTTTAGTAGGACACCATATCGTTCTGCCCGCCCACCATGCGAGTGCGGCGGCGGAGCCCGTTTTGGCGAGACCGCCCACCATGCGAGTGCACCTATCCTCCCAGCTCAGCGGACTAGGAGAAGGAGGGAAGTATTGTTGTTGAATGAATTCGTTCATCATACAGTAGCCTAGGCTACACTAACCTATGAAAATATTAATTTGGGCTAGGAGGAGCTGGAAATCCCTCCGCTCGCCTTTCAATCCGGGAGCAGGGGATTTCACCTGAAAGTACACAGCAGCACGGGAATGTGGCCGTGCTGCTTGGCTCTGTGTGAAAGCAATTTCTGTGGCGAGGCTGCCAGGCTTTACGGGCTTCCCGAACTACAATTTTGCGTGATCTGTGTTTGAAAGAGCCTTAAGCCTAAGCAGTAATATTATACCAGTTACTTTGTCAAGTAACTCAAGTTACAAACTGAGTTACATTTTTTATTACTGTTTTTATACTGTTATTACATGAAAGTACCGTAATGCAAAAGTAGTGTAATAGGTACCGAGTTACTCTACACAGACAGTAATATTGTAAAGTAACTTATTACTTTCAAATGAACGTAAATATTAATATCTAGTATATTTGAAAGTAACTTGCCCAACACTGGTGGCTAAAGACATCATGGCCCCTATTCTCCCACAGGCCTTCGACGCTAAAACGGGCCTTAAACGCAAAGAAATGTGCCTGCCTCGGGAAGATATCAACATGGCTTTAGGCTGCCAAATGCGCTTTAGGCGGAATGGGCGTGGCGCACTCCCTGAATGGGCGAGAATGGGCGTTTCAGCCTTAAATACCGGCCTAATGATATCTTCCCACCTGGCGTAAATTTAGCGCTTTGCGCTTTTGAAAACCAGGCCTATTCAGTGCGCCAGTTGCGCTGAGCGCTCCTCTGCCTCTCCTCTGTCACCCTTCTCTGTGTCACTCCCTCTCTCTCCTCAGTCTGACAGGCACAATACGACTCTCTCTCTGACTCCCTCGCTCAGACAGACACAACACACGTCCCATAGAAAAAATAAGTTGTAAGTTCACTGCCTGGCATGTGAAATGTCCCAGCATGCATTGGGCTACTCCATTTCGCTACTAAATAGCAACCAAATGAGCCGAAATAGATATAAAGGTAGATCTAAATAATGTGTAATGGTAACACAACCTGCAATTGTAGAACATTTCAATATTGGACCAAATAAAACATCGAAATGAAAACACCACCCTATGTGAAACATATATGTCATCCTGGGCCTATATAAGTGACAGCGTAACGCGCTTCTACTGTCATGTGCTATACTGTGATGTCTGCTCCAATAACTTGGCCCTACTTCACATTTAGTTTTACAATAAAAACACATTTATGCATGACTTTACATAATGTAGGCTATATTTATGTGCATCATCCTACCTGCAGCAGGGGAAAGAAAACGATATCTTTCTGGACAAACTTTCACCAATCTAATTAATCTCATCATATAGGGATAGGCTATATTTTTCGAGCTGATGTGTTTAGAACATTCTTTTCACTTTGATCTTGCTATAGTGTAGCGTATTTACATGCTTGCAGTATTTAAACTGCAGTTAGATTGGTTTGAGAAGCATAATAATATGGAATAATAGCCTATATATGGAGACAGACAGACGGGATGAAGGGAGGGGGGGGGAGCAGAGCGCTTGGCTTTGTCTGGTTTTACTGGATTTCTCCGTGGAATTGGAGCTTAACACATTCACTGCCAACAGTTTTTTTTTTTACTGTAAGTAGCTTCTGCCAAGGTTTTTTTTTGAGGATTCTGGCTCATCTTTCAAGAGCCGAGGATTATTTTCTGCTAGGACTTTGTGAACACAAAATATCTCAAAAGCACTAAAAGAATGTGTGCTTTCTCTGTCTAAAAGAGTTAGTTTGTAGAGTTAGTAGTTATGTAGGCATTAGCAGTTGAATACAGCATGGTTTCAGCGTCTGAAAAGGGAAGCTGAGATAAATGCCTTTTTGTGAAATTCGATAGAACAGTCACTTTAACCATTTATTTTTGGCATCAGTAAGACATCAGACATCTAAACAATAGTTCTGAACAGTAATTTCCTCCATAACAGCACCCCCACCCCCCTCTCCTTCAAACTCCTCCCTCCGTGGGTGTTCTCCTCCTCCCTCCGTGGCTCTGCAGCGGGTGTGTCACAAGCAAGTTTCTGCTGCCTGTCTGCCTGGCGGCCCCTCGTCGGGCGAGTCTGGATGGGGCTCGCTCGTTTCTTGGGGTTTCGGTTGAGAGCTTTGATGAAGCTTTGTGCGATTCTGGGCTTTATGCTGCGTGTTTCAAAGTGTGTTGCACCCAGTCTATTTTTGGAACCCCCCACCGTTGTGCGCCACCGTTGTGCGCCAGCGCGAAAGCGTTTTCGCCAAACCATTCTACAGTATGAGAATGGTTTCCTCACGCTTTTCCCTGCAGTTTTGGCTCGGCTTTCTCTAGTCTGGAGAGCACTGTCGCCACTTAGTGGGTCGGTGGAATGGGTTGTACACGTTCGGTGGCTCCCATATTTTTATAGGGGATGTAAAAGGGTTTGATCCACGTCCCACCGTCAAAAAAAAAAAAAAAAAAAATCGACGAGATAACTCGTCCACGGCAGTCAACCGTTGGATTTTTTTTGACGAGTTGACTTGTCGACGGCAGTGAACGTGTTAAAAGGCAAGCGTGTGACTCTTTACTGCACTTCTCCAATGAGCAGATGGTGCATAATCTTACGCTTAAAAGGCGTGGTTATAATGCTTGAGGCCGCGTGTAGCGCAGACACCAAGATATCGAGTGCGCTGGTCCACACCCACTAATCTGGGCTGCGCCAGGCCCTAAACGCAGTTTCTACGCCGATGCAACGATCGGGCCCCATATCTGTTGATAGACAGTTTTAAAGTGTCGTGCGAGTCAACATTTATTGGGCTTTAGTAGGGGTGGGAATCACCAGATGCCCACGATACGATACTAAAACGATACTTGAGTCACGATACGATAGTATTGCGATATGCTAGTATTGCGATATATTGAATATTGCGATATTTCGAGATATTGTCTAACTCCTTTTCCTACCTTTTCCTTGACCTCACCGGAAGTAAAACATGCCATGTTTTTTAGTTATGTTTTGTTTTTGCCCCACACATAGGCTACATTATTAAGCTTCTCTGGACTCAATACGCCACTGCAGACCTTGGTCTCTAGTGATTGGTTAAGGAAGATCGAAGCCCGCCCCCTCATAGAAATGCTCTGAAGTGAGTGCAAATCTTAGACAAAGAGGAAATTAGTTTATGAATTGACGATGCAGTCCGAATATCAGGCTAAGCCAGCACTGCACTGGTGTTCACTTTCTATGTTGGAAGTGTTGGTGTTGTGTTGGTCACATATCTCCCTAACTTGAAAGTGTCCACCTATTGTTGACAAACACAGCAAACATCATACGCACGTGGTCCAGTGTAGAAGGTGATGGCTGTGGGCTGTTGAGTGGGCTCTGTGATGAGCTCTCCATCCGTTTTTCCATCCTCTCCATCCTTTCAAACAATTCAGGCATTTCTAAAGAAAGTGAAAAACAAAATGAAAGATAAAAATTAATGTTAGTAGAGTTCTCTAATCTTAGTAGAGTTTTCAATGTCAGTCCGAACCTGACGGGTACCGTCGTGTCCCGCTCAGGTTTGGGTCAGCAGTCGGCAGTGGCAAGATGGTGAAATAAGTTTGCTTGTCACACAATAAATCACACTCGTTTGACTTAAGAGGGCATGTATGTTGTATCCTTCACATTCACTAACCAGTCTTTGAACTGAAATCTTTGAAGAAGTTGGGATCCCTGTCGGAGAGAAATAGCCTGGTTCGATGTTTATCCGTTCACCTGCGTCGCATTGAAGCACTTTTTACAGACTGGCTTCGTTTGATGTGTCCAGGGGCTTGCCTTCGCTGTCGGCAACGTAAGCAAAATACATCCACATTTCGCTTCGTGCATCTGCTTTCTCTACAAGCGTTGGGCGGCTTGCAAGACTCTCAGAACTAGGGATGGGCATTTCTAGCAAAAACACTATTCGAAATTCGCTGGCCAAAGTCGACTTTTAATCGAAATTCGAAAAAAAAAAAGTAAAAAAAAAAAAAGTAAAATAAAAACAATTGTGAGTGAAATGTTGCATTGTCTCCCCTGATTCTAAGTCTAAGGCTTTATTAATTAATAGAAAAAGCTTCTGCTGTGGATTTTTAGCTCTAACAAGCATTGCACCACTGAAGTAAATAACATGTTACATGACATTGACATTTTCAAAAATAAAAAACAGTTTTGACAATCATGAGTGGTTCATTAAATATTTAGTAGGCTCAGGTCTGAGTGCCAAAGGGGTGCCAAAGTCACCCCCTCTCCCTCTTCATGGGATTTCATCCGCCATTCATTTTTCCATAAACCTTGCTTTAAATGCTTATAAAAATTGTTTTACTTGCTCAAACCAAGCGATTCGACTATACTTAGAATCAGGGGAGACAATGCAACATTTCACTCACAAAAAAAAATATATATAAAAAAAAATCTTCTGACTGACTCTGACTGAAGGACTGGCCAGAGAGCGAGCAGAGAGGGGAGGGGGGGAAATCGGCACGCCCACACATGAAGCAGACATACCGCTCTTATCACAAGGTTAGATGGTCAAATGTCCGCGAAGACGGGGGCGCGCTTATACCGGAAAACAACTTTCACACATGAAGGTATTACACCGCTTTCTGGTCATTTCCCGGTTGTTAGGATGATGTCATCATTCCTACTATGTCATAGATCACTGATGTCACAGACGGTGATGATGTCATGATTCATAAGTGTCTTAAATCATGCCTCTCGGATGGTCTCACTGATGATGTCATAACACAAGGTGATGTCATATTCGGGACCTATAAAGGTTTGCTCTGCAAGTCCTCTGTAGTTGTTCATAGACTAACCTCGCGACAACTTTCTGCACAGTTTCCATCTTCGAACTTGCAGACTCAGCTATCAAGTGCTACAGCGTTCCTAGTTATCGAGACTACCAAGTGTTGTCTTGGACATTAAGTATCCGCACAGAGAATATGTCTAGCTAATTCTAGCTGACACAACAGTAGCAAATTACAGAATAAAGAAAACACATTGAACAATTGATAGAGAAATATAGAAAATATAGAAATATAGGAGAGAGCGGAGGAGAGAGCAGGAGAAGGGAGGAGAGCAGGGGGAATGTGAGAGAGGTGATGGGGTGGGGAGGGAATGGGAAATGTTGGAGAGTATAGGAGGTGGGGAAGGAGCAAGAGGAGAGAGCAGGAGAGGGGAAGGGGGGGGAGCTGGGGGGTGTGGGGGAGAAGAGAGCAGGGGGAGGGAGGAGGTGGGGAGAGAATGGGAAATGTGAGCGTATGGAAGAGTATGGGAGTATAGAGAGAGTATGGGAGACTATATGGAGAAAACAGGGAAAGGAGGGCTAGCTGACACAACAGTAACAAATTACAGTAGTAATAATAACACATCGAACAATTATATGATAGAGAAATATAGACACACATTTTGCAAACGGACATATGTCGATTTCTTAGCAACCAAACTATGCTTAATTTAATTGGCTGCAAGCCTTTAGTAGTGAGTCCCTTTGCCAAATAAACACATGTTCGCATATAGAGCTTATGGGTGCCTCGCTTTAGGGGAGAATGGGTGCCATGCTTTGGAGTAGAATGGGTACTATGCTTTAGAATAGTGGGGGAAGGGGGGAAGAGGAGAGAGCAGGAGAGGGGAGGAGGGAGGGAGAGCGGGGGGATGTGGGGGAGGGGAGGCAGTGCCGACAGCCTGCAATGCCGATAGCCCACAAGCAGAACCAGCTGAGCGAGGCGGCGTGCAGCGTGTCGGTGGACTGGCTGGAGCCTGGAGCTAACCTCTCCCAGCCCCCACGCCTAAACCTAACCCACCCCTCATGCCTAAACCTAACCTCTCCCAGCCCTCATGCCTAAACCTAACCTCTCCCAGCCCCCACGCCTAAACCTAACCTCTCCCAGTCCCCATGCCTAAACCCAACCTTCCCCAGACCCTAACCCTAAACTTAACCTCTATTCTAATTGTCCGGGAGACTGAAATCTGCCAGACACGTTGACCGGCACCGGAAACACTGGTACTATTAAACACTTACTGTTGACTATATCAGTTTGCAGATGGTGGAGTTCCTTTTTCAGGGCCTCATTTTCTGCCCTGAGTTGGCTTTCAGGTGCAGGTGGTGCAGAGGTAGAAGGTGAGTCTTCAGGTGATGAAGGAGGTGAGGAGGCAGCTACATGGCTCTTAATCTGCTCCAACAGCTCCTTATCGCAATCCAAACTCTGCTTCTTTACAACAACAAAAATATCTTTAGAGTATTAGTTATTAAAACCTTGTGTTCGTACATCTGCTTTCGATTGTAATCATTATAAGTTGTAATCAGGGGTAAATAATAGATGCTGCAGCATGAGTCAACAGAAAGAGTCAACTGAAACTGAGCAAGTCATGTAGCAACATGCATAATGGATAAGTAGATCTATGAGCAGCGCTAAAGCTGGTGGGATCCAATCAAATTGGTAGCATATTATGTCCACTTATGTGACAAATATTTCACTAATATGTGTTATATGAATTTATAATTTATTGTATATATATATATATATACTTACCAAAAATATAAACACAGCTCTACTGATTTTGCTCCCACTTTTCATGCTTTGAACTAAAATATCTAAGACTACTTCTATGTACTACTAGGGATGCCACGGTATGGACACTTCCCCACCTGTTAATAAACTTGTGACAACTCCATATGTATTGTGGCGGACTTCTCCCAGTTTATATACTGCTCTCTGAACAAGCTTGTGAAGGTGAGCTGTGTATCCGTCACTGCTGCCTGCTACTTCATATAAACTAACAAATTAGTTCAATTTAGTGTAGGCTATTCTGGTTTAGTGCAATTCTTCTTATGACATTTATTAGCTACGAAATCAGCATACATTTATTTTCCAACAGTCTCCCTCTGTCCCGTTGCTCAGCTGCTGTCCCCGGCCTGACCCATCCTCCTGGCTTAAACTGAAAAGATCCAAACCAGAATGTATAGGCTAATTGGCCCCTATCGTTGCATCGGCGCAGTTTCTAGGCCGAGCGGCAGGCGCAGATCAAAGCAGTGGGCGTGGAAAGGCGCACTTGATATCGTCGTGCTGGCGCTAGATGCAGCCCAAAGCATTACAACCACGCCTTTTAGGCGTAAAATTATGCACCGTCATGCTCATTGGATAAGTGCAATAAACGAATCGCACGCTTGCCTTTTTAGCTCCAATTCCAGTGATCCCGCAAAACCAGACGAAAGCCAAACGCTCTGCCCCCCCCCCCCCCTCCCTTCATCCAGCCTGTCTGTCTGCATTATAGGCTATTATTCCATATTATTATGCTTCTCAAACCAATCTAACTGCAGTTTCAATACTGCAAGCATGTAAATACGCTACACTATAGCAAGATCAAAGTGAAAATAATGTTCTATGCATCAGCTAGAAAAATATAGCCTATTAGATTGGTGAAAGTTTGTCCAGAAAGATATCATTTTCTCTCGCCTGCTGCAGGAAGGATGATGCACATAAATATACCCTACATTATGTCAAGTCATTGCATAAATGTGTTTTTATTGTAAAACTAAATGTGAAATAGGGCCAAGTTATTGGAGGGACATCACAGTATAGCAGATGCCATTAGAAGCGCGTTCCGAAGCGCGTTCCGCTGTTACTTCTCTAAATCACATTAACTCGACAAGGGGTATATATAGCCCCAGGAGGACATATATGTTTCACTTAGGGTGGTGTTTTAATTTCGATGATTTATTTGGTCCAATATTGAAATGTTCTACAATTGCAGGCTGTGTTACCATTACACATTATTTTAGATCGACCTTTTATATCTATTTCGCCTCATTTGGTTGCTATTTAGTAGCGAAATTTAGTACCCAATTGCATGCTGGGGCATTCACAGGCAGTCAGAGAGAGACAGTCGTATTGTGCCTGTCAGACTGCCTGCAGCCTCAAAGCGGTACGGACGGAGTTGTTTTACCCAGGCTGGAAGCGTTGTCACACAGGCTTGTGACAGTAACTCAACGCGGAAGGATTTATTTCACAATAAACTGGTAAACGCACACCAATGCCTGCTCCTGTCAGTAGGAGAGAGGGAGAGAGTGACACAGAGAAGGGTGACAGAGGAGAGAGGGGACGGACTGGCCCATTGAATAGGCCTGCTTTTCAAAGGCGCAAGGCGCTAAATTAACGGCAGGTCGGAAGATAAGAGTACGCCGGTATTTAGCGCCGACACGCCCACTTTGGCGCATTCAGGGACTCCGCCACGCCCATTCGGCCTAAAGCGCATTTGGCAGCCTAAAGCCTATTGCTATTTTCCCGAAACAGGCGCTAGGCACGTTTTTTTGCGGTTAAGGCCCGTAATAGCGCCGATGGCCTGTGGGAGAATAGGGCCCCTTGTCTTTATCTTGTGTTTACTACTTTACTTTATTCTGGAAAATTATTCATTTGTTATTTAATGATTAAAGTATCCACCTTATTTTTGATTGCCCTGCTGTAAAATAATTATGGGTGCAAGGTCCGGTCTAACGTGACTGATTGTTGCAGCTGGTGCATTTCCTCGTTTAAACTCTGACGCTGCAGGGGGGGGGGGGGGAGTTGCATGTCACAATAAATAACACTCGTTTGACGACTTACTTGAGGGAATGTAATAATTTTATCTATCACATCCGCTATTTCTGTTGCTCAACTCGAGATATTTATCGACCCGATTTTTGCCAAGCTGGACCTGATTCGCTCCATTCGCCTACAGCTTCGAAACATCCTTTACAGACCGGTGTGTCAGCAACGTAACGGGGGGGGGGGGGGGGGGGGGGAGAAATAAGGTGGATAGCATACGTAGGGACGGGGACACCTCGCCATTCCGAAGTGTCGGCATTCCGATCATTGACTTCTATGCTTTCGGAGAGGCGGCCCTTTTTATCTCCAAAAAATGTTTCGCCGAGAGGTTAGGTTCTGGGGGAGGTTAGGCTTAGGCGTGGGGGGTGGGAGAGGTTAGGTTTAGGGTTAGGGTCTGGGGGAGGGTTCTTTCGCAATGGCGAGACAGATCTCAATTTTGTCGGAATGCCGGTATTTCGGAGTGCCGACATTTCGGAATGCCGAGGTGTCCCCTGTAGGGACACTCACGTGTCACGGGCAGCACGGGGACCCGGAATAAAATAGTAGCCTATTTTATTGAAGTTAAGGCTAGATTATTTATTTTTGTTCAGAATGTATGGCCAAGTTTTTATCTTGTTTGTTATTCTGGAAAATAATTAATTTGATATTTAATTGTTAATGTGTAGCATTATAAAGAATAGAGGAGCCAACACAGCAGCCTATTTTATTTAAGTTTTTAGGCAATATTTTTTTTTTCAGACTGTATGGCTAACTCTTTATCTTGTGTGTTGTTTTTTTTAATAATTAATTTGTTATTTAACTGAAAATGTTTGATTTGATAGAAGGAAAATAAATACAGTCTGTTTTAGTTATTAGTGGCCGGGCCAGCGAAGCAGCAGGGCCACTTATTGTATTTGCCTGTATTATTATTATTCTTCTCCCGGGAAGTTCGACTTCCCATGGATGAAAACTAACCAAACTTTGCACAAAGGTCCAGTCCCATGCCAAACGTCTTTGACACAAATTTGGGGCCAATAGTCCTAACGGTGGCACTCCAGCGACCGTCTAAACTTTCAAACTTTGAAAATTCATAAAAAATCAGGCATACGTGCTACGGCTTTGCAACTTGTGTACCCTCGGCTATTCGGGGGGTCGGGCATACCCGAAGACCTCTAGCTCAAAGCCTTGAGATTTGCCCGGCCACGACCCATTGCTGCGCAGCAGCTATAATTAGTATTGTTATTAGTATTAGCTGGCTATAGCATAAGCTGCCTGGACTGGACTGGAGGCTGCTGCATGGAAGAACGGGGAAAATTATGAATGCTGGCCTTCCTCAAGTGGAATTTACTTTAATTACGCATGCAGCAGCAGGCCGCAGCGGACCTGCGGAGATGCAGGAGAGAGCCCGGCTGCCCGACACCGACACACACATTGTATTTGAGCTTTGCCGACATTAATTGCACACTTTTTATAATGTCCTAGACTCCTAGGTCTAATAACTGCATTTTTTGTGTCGGGCTGAGTGTTCTATGGGACAATGGCGGGCGGGTTGAGCTTGGTCCGCGTCTCAAGTTGGGTCAGGTTAGATTTTTTAGGACCGTTGAGAACTCTACTGCTGACTGCTGGAATGTCCAGCAGAGCTGTTGTCCATGAATTGAATGTTAATTTCACTACCATAACCCATCTCCAATGTGTTATGGTACTACATGGAAGTTGTGTACACATATCGTGAAATCATGATACACAACTTCCCACTTTGTTAACACGTCGTCACCACGGGCTCACGAGTTCCATTTGAAGGGAGCATAACACGAGCTCTGGTGGACATTCCTGTAGTCAGCTGCCAATCCCACGCTCCCTCACAACTTGTGACATCTTTAACAGTGTGGTGTGATCAAACTGCAAAAACCACACCTGATGATTGGAGAAATAAGCTTCCTGTTTAATCTGCATTTTATGATACACCTGTCAGGTGGATGGATTATCTTGGCGAGGGATAACTGCTCATAGAGGGATTTAAACAAATTTGTGATAGTCTAACAATTATAGACTAATATGACCCCTGCGAACAACTTGGGATGTGTGCCAAAATCTCTATCCAGGGGGAAAAACCTTAAGTTTGATTACTTTTTTAAAGGTTAATGTGATTTTTGAATTTCTTTATGAAGTTTATGAACAAAATCTGACAAAAGTAAGCCCTTTGTGTGCCTAGAAGACTATTACAATTTTGTGTTCTGCGCTTGAAAAATGTGAGCAAAAACAAAAGTGTAGAGTTTATATTTTTGTCCAGTATATAACATTTCTATATACTTTATTTAACTAATTAATCCATGTTGTGGAGCATAATTTTAAATGTTAATTAGTAGTGGGCAGCCCATTTGTATTGTATGTTAGTTTTGGTTTGAATTAAAATAGAAAAAATGTAATGGATTAACCTTAGGGGAGGTTGGTTCATCCTCAGTGTCTGAGGGAGGCGCTTTGTATCTCGGGTTTGGTCTCACTTTGCGCCTGAGGCCGATCTCTTCTTCAGGTTTCCTCTGTTTCTCCTTCAGAATTTCGTTCAGAGTAGCCTGCTTCTCTGTTGGGACACATACACAGGAATAGATCATAAGATATAAAACAAAGGAAAATCCTTTTTTATTGTTTTACAATACAAGCTTGACTGTTAAGACACTACTGACATGTTGTTCACAATAGTCAACAAAATAAAATGTACAGAAAACGTTGGACAGAGATCACTGTCAGTGATCATTGACAAGGTTTTTATGGCACGAAAAAGTAGCGAGGAATTGGATTGAAAGGCTACACTAAGAGGCCATTTACACCTGGTGTTAACATGCATTTTCTGCAATCTGATTGCAACCAGATTGCAGAAATGGTTGTCCTCTCAACCCGCTTAAAGTTGGTGTATCCAGATTGAGAGGACACATTGCATTTACACTTGTGTTCCATGAGTACACAATGCATCCCTGACCACCTCCGGAGGTGGTTTGGCCGATCAGATTGCAATCCTTCTTCAATGCGTTTTGGGGGTGTTTACACCTGTACTTTCAAGTGATAAAACACAATCTGATGGCAATCTGATCACAGAAAACGCATATTAGCGCCAGGTGTAAATGGCCTCATAGATATCGGAACCCAACAGACCTGACAGAGGTTTTAAATGACTGACATGTTAGGCAGACTGAAAATGTCGGCTACTTCTCAATCAATTATTTCGGTTCAACTCCACCAGGCAAAGAAAACAAAATAAGATTTTCCTGTTGGCATAATGCACATCACACCTATCCTATCTATGATAAAATGTTAGAAACAACCCATAAGTGAGACTATGGACTCAGAGGCTATTCAATTATTTTTTGCAGCTTTTACAGTAAGATTTATAAAAATAATTATGAACTTCAATAAAACAATTATTACTGTCATTCTTGCAGGTCACTGTTTGAAAATGGCATCCATTAACGTTAGTACTTCCACATTATCACAGAAAAATTCACATTTGACATATCATCACAATTTGCCCACCCCACCTCCCCGTGGTTTTGTCCTTGACTTTTTGTCTAACGTAATGTGTCTAATAAGATAAGATAAGATAAGATAATCCTTTATTCGTCCCACAAGGGGAAATTTCAGTGCTACAGCAGCAAGTGGACAGGGTTAAAAAAAGAGACAGCAACATAATAGCACGTATGCTCAACATAGTAAAAAACTGAATATAGCAATTACACAACTAAGAATTGCATTAAAAGCACAGAAATTACATTAAAGTGCTAGATAAAAGTGCATTTAGCAGCCATTTTAGCAGCAATTTAAAAACCATTGTTCACTCAAGAGTGTACAGAATTAAAAAGTCTGACAGCCGCTGGGAGGAAAGAACTCCGAAAACGCTCCCTCACACACTTTGGATGAACTAGTCTGTTGGTGGTGAGGGAGCTCTCCAGGGCTGTCACAGTGTCGTGCAGAGGATGGGAGTTGTTCTCCATCAGAGAGGCCAGCTTTGCTCTCATCCGCTGCGCACCCACCACCTCCACTGAGGTCACGTTAACGTTACACCGCGACGGAGTCACATAGCACAACTTGTCTGGTAACATATATAGATAGATAGATATACTTTATTCATCCCCGTAGGGAAATTCTGGCATTACAGCAGTAGCATCAATGACAGCAACAACTAATTAAACAATAAACATGTCCACAAATTCCCCTAGGTAAGGTGCAGAGCTAAAACAGCAATATCAACATATTGCTAGAAAGAAGCAATAAACAATACAATACTTTCTAGACCACCCACACTATACTCTGAAACAGTGGTTTGGCCGTCGCTAGCTAAGGAATTGGCTCTCTCCATATTTATATCCCACGTACTGTGTGCAATTCATTCATTACAATAAGAGGAAATTAACCTTACCTGCTATTTTTAGTACCTTGCCTTCATGCAAGGGCCATCCTCCAGGTGGTGGTCTCTTGCCTGGGAGCCTCCACTCAATTATGTGGAGCGTCTTGCAGTCCGTGCCGTTCAAGTATTCATCCTCATCAAAGTTTTTGATTTGTTCAGTCAGAATAATACTGTAGACTCCTTTGCTTTGGTCTTTCCACTCCACGAGCGCAAACATTGTGGCGAAGCGAACAATATTTTAATTTTAGTCAGTCGGCAGCTGGTCCTCTGCTCTGTCCACTAGTTCCACCGGTGTAGTGCGGTCTCTTTGAAGTGGCGTGTTGCGGTATCTTTCAAGTTTCAATTTGGGCGCACACCCGAAGGATCTCGCGAGATCAGCAGACTTGTTGCGTTCATGACAACTCG
This sequence comes from Poromitra crassiceps, assembly GCF_964638095.1. Taxonomy (NCBI): domain Eukaryota; kingdom Metazoa; phylum Chordata; class Actinopteri; order Beryciformes; family Melamphaidae; genus Poromitra; species Poromitra crassiceps. Next base: position 321,653 of record NW_028152219.1, on the reverse strand, counting down.
GACGTTGATAAGAACCGAGGTTGTTCCATTGCAACAGTCAATGATTGCAATGCAATAAACACTTATGGGTTTGAATGAATGATACTACTACTACTACTACGACGAAGAAGAAGAAGAAGAAGAAGAAGAAGAAGAAGAAGAAGAAGAAGAAGAAGAAGAAGAAGAAGAAGAAGAAGAAACAACAACAATTTCGAAAACATGAGTCTTTCTCAATTGTAGTCAAGCACTCACAGTGATGATGTCATCAGTGAAGTCATAAATTGTGATATCATCAGTTATGTCAGAGGCATTGTGAATAGAGAAAAGGGAGCTTCTTGATGCTTATAAATAATTTAATTAATAAAGAAGTAATGTACAGGTATACTAAATAGTTAATACACAATACATCTTCACAGGACAAGGGCACAAGAGACGCAACGCGTTTCAACCTCTGGTCTTCGTCAGGCTGTAGGCAGAAAAGTTGGTGGCCGCTCCTGTATAAAAGCAAATACGTGGCACAAGGTGAGCTGACGTGGCGTGCGGAAGTGTTACTGTGACGTATGAACTACGTCAAAAACAAAAATATATACATAGAGAGAGAAAGCAATCAGGCATACAAATAGCACACTAGGCTGTGTAATATACAGCATAGGCTACAGAGCACAGCATAGGCTATATACAGCAGAGGCATTGTGACATCATCAGTGATGCACACATACACACACAAGAGACACACACACACACACACACACACAGACACTCACACACAGGATACACACAAGCGACAGACACACACACACACAGACACTCACACACAGGATACACACAAGCGACAGACAGGCACACACACACACACACACACACACACACACACACAGTGAGGGTGTCATCAGTCTGAGGCTCAGACTGAGGGAAAGAGAGCGGCAGAGAGGGAGGGAGAGGAGGAAGAGAGAGGAGAGGGAGAGGAGGGAGAGAGAGAGCCATTGTGCGTCGCCAATAGGGCAGGCAAAGCCACACAGCAGCCGAGCTGTGGGCAAGGCCGCAGATCGGCCGAGCTGCAAATGTGAGCTGCAGGGCCAGCTTGGCGAGCTGCAGGACGGGCGAGCTCAGGCCACGAAGCAGCCGAGCCTAGGAATTATGCGCATTGGCCACACAGCAGCCGAGTTGTGGGCAAGGCCACGCAGCGACAGCGCTGCGAATGCGAGTTGCAGGGGCAGCTCAGCAAGCTGCAGGACGGGCGAGGCCAGGGAGCGGGCGAGCCTAGGAATCGAGATTCCTAGTTATTATATTAGTTATAAGTTATAGTTATCCAAAAGGTCCCCGTGATGTGGAAAATGTCCTGTATAGTTCCTGTACCGAAAAAGCCAAGACCCAGTGGCTCCAATGACTACAGGCCGGTAGCTTTGACGTCCCACATCATGAAGACCCTGGAGAAACTCGTCCTGGAGCAGCTCAGGCCTATGGTCAAACCTTCCCTTGACCCCCTCCAGTTCGCCTACCAGCCCCGACTGGGAGTGGAGGATGCGGTCATCTACCTTACCAACCGCGCCTACGCCCACCTTGACAACCCGGCCAGCACTGTGAGAGTCATGTTCTTTGACTTCTCCAGTGCTTTCAACACCATCAGGCCGGCTCTACTGGGTGAGAAGCTGACAGCGATGCGAGTGGATGCCCCCCTGGTGGCCTGGATTGTGGACTACCTGTCTGGCAGACCACAGTATGTGCGCCTGAAGAACTGTGTGTCAGACAGAGTGGTCAGCAATACGGGAGCACCACGGACTTCACCTACCAGACAGAGTCTTGCCACCTTCAGAAGTTCTCTGATGACTCTGCGATAGTGGGATGTATCAAAGATGGTGACGATGATGAGTATCGGGATGTGGTGGCCAACTTTGTCACTTGGTGTGAGCTGAACCACCTGCAGCTCAACGTGTCAAAGACAAAGGAGCTGGTGGTGGACCTGAGGAGGGTCAAGGCTCCGGTGACCCCTGTCTCAATCCACGGGGTCAGTGTTGACATACTGGAGGATTACAAGTATCTTGGAGTGTACATTGACAATAAACTAGACTGGGCTAACAACTCTGATGCACTCTACAAGAAGGGGCAAAGCCGTCTCTACTTCCTGAGATGGCTGAGGTCCTTCAACGTCTGCCGGACCATGCTGAGGATGTTCTACGAGTCGGTAGTGGCTAGTGCCTTCCTGTATGCTATTGTGTGCTGGGGCAGCAGGCTGAAGGCAGCAGATGCCAACAGACTCAACAAACTGATCCGTAAGGCCAGGGACATTGTGGGGCTGGATCTGGGCTCTCTGACTGCGGTGTCAGAGAAGAGAACGTTGTCCAGGCTACGCTCCATCATGAACAATGACTCGCACCCACTCCACGACGTGCTAGTCAAACACAGGAGCACGTTCAGTGAGAGACTGATTCCACCTAGATGCAACACGGAGAGGCACAGGAAATCATTCCTGCCTGTGGCCATTGGTCTATTTAATGCCTCTCTTAAAAGAGCACCTCGGAGACGCTCAGTCTCCCTGAGACTGAGCCAGCCGATAGGTTAACTGTGCCTGGCTGAGCCACGTGTAACGTATAGGGCAAGCCGACTTAATATAAATCACGTGCAATATGTGCAATATGTCACAGGCAATAATGATAATTGACACGGAATGTATACTATACTTACTCTACGTATTGGTATTTTGCTACATTCTACTTATTTTGTGCTTGTGCTTCTATCGCATTTACTAGTTATTCTATGCTATGTTGTGTTTTTCTGCTTATTGCTTAATATTGCATTTACTACGGTTTATTTTTATTTTATTTATGCTATGTGTGTTCTGTGAGCGAGCTACTGTAACTTGTCCCAATTTCCCCCCGGGGATCATTAAAGTCTTTCTGATTCTGATTCTGATTCTGATTATAAAAGGAGCTTAGGGCAATCTCTGTTTGTTTCTGTCCTGGAAGTGATATCACCGCATTGTGACATCATCAGTGATGTCATAAGAGAGTGGGCCCACTTGAAACATTATGTGTCGCATAAAACAATTCTGGAAAAATCAATCGTTTGAGCGACGGCCAAAACCACTGTTTCAGAGTATAGTGTGGGTGGTCTAGTTAGCCCCTAGCGAGAATGGATGTTTTGGGTGGGGTCCAAAGGCTTCCCAGGCCCCCAGGAGTGTGAAATTTTGCAGAAAATCAAGATTTCTGAAAGTTTGTGGTACTTTATCAACTGTGGCGGGGTCTAGCTCATTCAGCGTAACTTGGTTTTTGCTCGAATTTGCTGACAGTAGTCTTTGGAAGGCCCCCCAGCTGTGAGCCAAAGTTGCTGGAGTTGGGCTTACAGGAAGTCGGGTCCGCACGCCCATAAATATTACATTTGTGCACTCAAATTAGCATGTGTCATATCAGACAATTCTGGGAAAATCCCTTGTTGAAGCGACAGCCCAAAACACTGTTTGAGAGTCTAGGCCAGGTGGTATAGTTAGCCTGTAGCAAGAATAGATGCTGTGGATGGGGTCCAAAGGCTTGCCCGGCACCCAGCAGTTTGGCAAAGCTGAGAATTTCTCGATGTTATGTTACTCTGTCCAGCTGTCACGGGGTCTATCTCTCTGAGCGTAGCTTCAATTTGGCTAGAATTTGCTAACAGTAGGCTTTAGAAGGTCTGCTAGCTGTGGGCCAAATTTGGTAAGGGTGGGCCTACAGCAAGTTGTTCCGCACGCCCATTGAATGTGGTCAACTTGCTCAAAACTGGTCGAAAAACACCCTTTTTTCCAATTAAACTACTCGTGCTGGACGGAATGGGTTAAGATTTGCCAGCCTCATTTAGAGGTCCCTACCCATCATGTGTGCAAAGTCTGGTGTCTTTCGGCCTTCACAAAGCCATTTTATCCCCAAAAAGCTTTGATTTTGACACACACCGATAATACACAAATCTGCTTTTCCAGCTTAAAGGTCCCAATTCGTGCAGCTGTAACCTCTTAAAAACGTGTGTCTCTGGTCCATAAAACATGATTCTGGATTAATCTGTCGAAAATATAGCAAACCCGTTTGTTGTGACGGAGTTCTCACTCCCTCTTCTGGTCGCTTTCCAAGAACGGCCTGTTTCTATAATATATTCAGAACTAACAGTTCCCATTGGCCGCTGAGGGAGAGCCCGCCCCAGGCTCCCAGCGGCCAATCAGATTAGCGTCTGTGGACCAGCACGCTAGGTTGCGAGTTATCGTTAACTAAACGGTACTACGCTAAAGAGGACATCTCAAAATGCCTAGACTTACCGAATGCACCTCTGCAGTTGCTGGATCACGTACAGTTGGCGTCGCTCCAGCTAGAAGTGTTAATTTTGTGGCTATAGACTAAATGGTGCAGGTAGCTTGTGTGAGAGAGACCCGCGCAGTATGCAGAAGGAAGCTAGTGACGTCCCGATTCCCCCAGATTCCCCTCTGGGCAAACGAAGCGTTTGGGGGTGTGGCTTGGAGGAGACTGCAGAGGGACGCTGGATAGGGACAAATCCAACTGTGGCAGTTCTGAGCGTGTGACCACTCATTACAGGGAGGGCTGACAGCAGTATATATGCATTTACAAGTAAAAACAGCTTTTGCACGGAATGGGACCTTTAATACGGCCTCCGCTGGACGGAATGGGCCAATATTTGGCACACTCATTTACAGCTGCCTACCCATCACATGTGCAAAGTCTGGTGTCTTTCGGTCATCATGAAGCTATTTTATCCCCAAAAAGCATTGATTTGGTCACAAACCGATAATACACAAATCTGCTTTTTCAGCCTCATACGGCCTCTGCTGGACGGAATGGGCCAAGATTTGCCAGCCTCATTTAGAGGTGCCTACCCATCACGTGTTCAAAATATGGGGTCTTTCGGCCTTCACAAAGCCATTTTATCCCAAAAAAGCATTTCCTTTGATCCATCTCAAGATGATGTTATGCCCATAGCCCATAAGACCATCTGACAGAGTTGGTCCAATGTGAGCAAAAAAAATTCTGAACATGGCAGCGCTCCAATCTTTTAATATGTTTGTACATGGGCCCCAGATAATAGGTTGGTGCCAATCGAACAGTTACAGTTTCACAGTTACAGTTTCAAGATGGTGGACGCGGGGGGGTTCCTCTGCCTTTCCGACATGCTGCCACTCCGAACGTTAACTTCCATTATTCGGACTGGCGGTCGTTCACCTTAGAAGCCGCAATGCCGACCTTAGGTTTAGGCGTGGGGGTGGGAGAGGTTAGGTTTTGGGTTAGGGTCTGGGGGAGGTTAGGTTTAGGCATGGGGGGAGGTTAGGTTTGGCGTGGGGGCTGGGAGAGGTTAGTGAAAAACGGGGAATATAGACCCCCTTTCTGAGTGCCGATATTTCGGAGTGGCAGAACGTCGGAGTGGCAGCACGTCGGAGTGGCAGCATGTAACCGGACGCGGGAACATACACAATTACGATAATCTAAAAGGGGCGCAATCTGGCCGAAACTGGACGAAAGACTTGAAACTTGACATGACACCCCCTTTCTATTCATATATTATGGATATCTATTCAGATTTACAGTGGGGGGAATGAGGTTGGGTGATGCCCCTGGGCCCCGCCCACTCCGATTCGGGCAACTCCATCTGTTGTGGGCAACTGTGTCCCAAACTGATGGGCTGATGAAAGAAGAAACTGAAAAAGATAGAAGGTCGGATGATGGGGGGATCAGGAAGGGCAGCAGATTAGCAAGGATGAAGTAAGGGCAGCTATGAGGAGGAAAGGCTGGAAAGGCAGTTGGGCCAGATGACATACCTGTGGAGGCATGGAGTTTATAGGAGATATGGCAGTGGGGTTCTTACCCACATTACTTAACACAATCTTGGGAAATGAGAGGATGCCTGAAGAATGGAGAAGTGTACTAGTGCCAATCTTCAAAGATAAGGGTGATGTGCAGAGCTGTAGTATCTACAGAGGTATAAAGTTGATCAGCCACAGCATGAAGTTGTGGGAAAGAGTGGTGGAAGCCAGGTTAAGAGGAGAGGTGATAAGTGAGCAACACTTTTGTTTTGTACCAGGAAAGGGCCTTTGTTTACATTGGAGCAAAACAGGTTTATGTTTTGAGTTATGGTGCAATAATATAGCAATTAAAAGAACACATTGTATATGGCCTATAAAAGTCTCAATCTTCAGACTTTAGGATGTAAAAAAAAAAACCTTTGTTTACGTCTGAAGGACCCTAAAAAGTTACATAGTCTGTCGTTTTCAATGTCTCTGAGTGTGGGCTTCCCCCCAGACAAACATTGCAAAAAGGAGGCCCCTTCGCTCAATTCCTATGATGATAGTGTTATTTGATCCAGACACTCAACAATTTTGCCAAGATGAGCTTCCCTACAGCTGTGCAGCTGTCTCTGACACAGGGGACTGTTGCCAAACAACTTATTTTGAAGGAATGGAAGTCCCCCTCTTCACCTTCTTCCAACTGTGGTTGGCGGACATGACCTCTGTTATACGGATGGAGAGACTTATGTTCCTGAGGACACTTAAAAGGTTTTCTACCATTTGGGACCCGTTCTTAGCCTACCTTGATGAGGTTAGGGGTGACGGGGATGACTTGATCGCCTGACTGCTCTCTCATGATTGACCCCTTGCATGGGATCTCAGGCACATTTCTCACGAGCACATAAGCACATTATGAGGCTGGTAGCTACGTTGTAATGTCGAATTCCGATATATCTGTACCTTATTTTTTTTGTTTTGTTGGTTTGTGTGTGTGTGTGTGTGTGTGTGTGTGTGTGTGTGTGTGTGTGTGTGTGTGTGTCATTGTGAGACTAAAAGTGGGGAAGGAGCTTCTTTGCTCACTGTGCTCCCAATCGAATCAGATATCTGCCGCTGCCTGTTTCATGCAAACTAAGATCAAAGAAAAAAAAAGTGGAGGATTTTGGTTGGGTGAGAGTTTATGTCAACAAACAACCGGCCAATCAGAGCAGGAGTTGTCAGTTGTCAGAAGACAATCCCCTCCCCGCTCCAAAACTTGGTGAGTGGGCTGGCAAGTGGGCTGATGATTATGGGGTGTCAAGTGTGAGCATTGTGGAGTATTGGAAACTGTGCAGCATGTACTGTTGCAATGTTCACACTATGCCGAGGAAAGGAGGGAATTATTTATTGAGCTGGGCAAACTGGGAGTTAAAAGCGTTTCCCTTAAAACACTGTTGGGTGATGGGGTGGCAGTGTAGTCTACCTTTTTTCAGAGGGTATACTGTGACTCTGACCCCCCCCCCCCCGTAGTTTCGGCCGGAAGTGGGGGGAGATTCGACCCATTTTTTGTTGTTGTTCATCCCAAAAACTTTTTTTTTTTTTTTTTTTTTTTTTACCTTTATTTATACAGGGGGAGCAATGCTCTCTTTTTCAGGAGTGCCCTGTTCACATTCACACACACATTCATACCTGGAAGCTGACCAGTACAACCACAGTCTGATCTGCTGGCCACTGATCAGCTCCACTTTTACAGAATAGCTATCAGCTTCATCTTGCTTCTTCGGTCGCTATTCTGTCTCCTGAAAATTTGTTTGCCGACGGGGAGAAAGCCCCACATGATAGCCACCCGTCAATCTCTCTCTCTCTCTCTCTCTGCTCAACGCTGTAACACAATTTTATTTTGAAATTCAGTTGACTTTGCCATTTCCCACGGATATTGTCACGTTTTTCTTTCCTGGCTTGACAGAAAAAGTCTGCCTTCACGCGCCTAGTCGGCTTGAAAATAGAACTCACGTAAAAATCGGCGCAGCTCAGGCAAGGCGTGGGTACACGGAAGGTTCACATTGAGGCGCCCTGTGTACACAGCCTCATTGACTAAAAAGGACGCCTATTTAAAAGCGTGGGTAAAGGCCAGGCTTGGGTGCTGTGCTGAACGTAGGCCAGGGTAACACACAGATCGCACAGGGGGAATTTTATGAATGGAAATTGAAAACGATACGTATCATAGCGCGTTTCCCAGTGCGCACACGCAAATCTGAGTCAGTTCGCAGTGTGTATACTGCATATACCTGCGTAGCACGTAGACAACACCACTGCACAAATAAATAGTGTTAGGGAAGTAGTTCGCTTCCTTGTCGCTACAGACCTGTATCAGAGGATATAGGTCAATGTGCAGTGACGTAGTTTAACAGTGTGAGGCAGCAATGCACCAACCCGTGCCTAGTCTGCCGGAAATCTAAAGAAGAAGAAGAAGAAAATGGGATTCAAATTGTCTGTAGCAAAGACACAAGTAATTTGTTTTTCAAGGCGGCATAAAATCGCACCCATGTCCCTGAAATTGTATGAACAACCTCTTGAGCAGGTAAAAGTTATTAGATTTCTCGGTGTATGGTTTGATGAAAAGCTCACATGGAGTGTTCATTTAGATAAAGTTAAAGCTAAGTGTCAAAAGGTCATCAACATACTCCGATGTTTGTCTGGACAGGAGTGGGGAGCAAGTAGAACATCACTACAAAATATATACTGGGCACTCATGAGATCTGGCTTTGATTATGGGTGTGTAGCTTACATGTCAGCAGCAGAGTCAAACCTCAAGAAATTAGAGTCGTTACAAGCTCAGGCGTTGAGAATCTGCAGTGGATCTTTTAAAACATCTCCAGTGGCAGCAATGCAGGTGGAGATGGGAGACATGCCTCTGAGGATTAGGAGGGTGAAGTTAATGCTGGCATACTGGGTTAATCTCCAGGGTCATAGTGACACACATCCTGCCAAGAGCATTTTGAAGGACTGTTGGGAACACCATGAGTCAAATATCACAAGTTTTGTGTAGTGGGGAATGCTCCCCAACATGTAGCGTTGCTGAACGCAGCCCCAGGCCTGACTCCACCTCTCACCATCACTTTCCACCTCACGCCAATCACCTTCCTTCCTCTCACCAATTACCTAATCAGCCCAGAGTATATAAGACACCTGTGAGCCTTAGTTTCTCTCTCCCTGCTGCCATTTGTCCCACAGAGGTATGTACATGTAGGCTGCCAATTGGGTCCTAGAGTGCTGTGTTTTGTTTCTTTTGGCTAACCCTTAATTATTATTTTAGCTCCCTTGCGGGTGCTCCTGTCTCCTGGTGTAGGCCTTTGTTCTCCCTCTGTGCTCCTCATGTGCCCTCACTGGAGGTATGTAGGCAGACATTTTTATTATGGGAACAAGCTATGGTGGTGTTTTAATGTAGGCTGACTTTAACTTATTGTTTTAGTGTCCTGGTTGGTGTGTTAGCATCCTGGTTGGTGCCCCTGCCCCTATAGGAAACTATTGTCATACAGTGGTGAGTAGGCCCCGGACATTTTTAATGGATTGTTTCAGGTGGATGAATATTGACTCTATAATCATGTCTCTTTTATAGGCCCCACCTGCTGCTGTTTTGCTTAGTTTTAGTTTGTATGCACAATTTTAACCTTTGTATAACCAACTGGTATAGTTATTTTGTTTAATTTGGTTTGTAGTGTTTTCCCTTTTGATTTAGTGGAGCTGAGTGCCAGTCATCTGGGGGGGCTAGTCACTCTGGGTGCGGTCCCTTCACTGCTTGCTGTGACTATAGGCACTGGGACACACGAGTTGTTCACCTGTTTGCTGTGAGTGTGTAGGTTGTTGTGACTTCACGTGTGGTGAGTATCTGTTGCACCCCTCTACACCCCCTAATAGTCTGCCACCTCAGTTGCCGGCCTCAGCCTACTACTTTATTTATTTGTCAATACCAGTCATAGTAACCGTGAATTTGTAACGCATGTTAAATACATTTTAAAGAATTGTTATTGTAATACGTTTACAGTTTATAGAAAGTAGTGTGCTTCAATTATTAACTGACGCTCTTTTGTTTTTCAGTGACTTCTCCACATTGCTAATTTATTGATGAAAAATAAAATCAAGGTTTATTTTGAAACACGTCTCTGTCCCTCAGTGAATGAATCTGTGTGTCTTATGTACTTGTGAACATCAAGGGTTATTTGGTACAAAACTGTTTTCCAGTTTACCTATTTCTTGGGGTGGAAGTCCCCAGGTGGCGTAGTTGGTTTTTTCCTCATTCATATATCAAATCTCATTTCCTTTGCCCGCACCCCGCCACATTTGGATGGGTTGGTAATGGAGAGGCAGAACATATAGGATTGGGTAAGTTACAATATAGCCCCACAGTTGCAATATCTTCGATTCCTCCCTGGTTATTCCCCTTGCCGAAGGTAGACCTCAACATTCAGCAGGTATTAAAGGACAAGGCAAAGAAAATTCCAAAGTGGTATGTAGTCCAGAGCTATTTTGAACAGCATTATTCAGATTCAGTGTTTGTATTTACAGACGGCTCCAAAGATCCAGAAACCGGGTGTGCAGGGGCAGCAGTATATATTCCAGAGGGTGAGATTTGTATTAAGAAAAGGGTGTCGGACCATCTTTCAGTATACACAACGGAGCTATTGGCAATTATATTAGCATTAAGGTGGGTGGAGGAGAGAGAAAGAAACACAGTTATTGCATCTGATAGTTTTTCATCACTACAAAGCATACAATCTGGTAGATCAGCATTCAGAACAGATATCGTCAATGAAATATTCAATATAATGTACAGGTTGGAGATGAAGGGCATAGCTACACGCTACCTTTGGGTCCCTGCTCATGTTGGTGTGGAGGGGAATGAGCAGGTGGATATCTTAGCCAAACAAGCACTAAGAATCAAACAGGTAGATATAAACATTCCATTAAGTAAAGCTGAAGTCAAGACATTCACTAAATCATACGTGCAGTCAGTATGGCAGGAGTACTGGGATGGTCAAGACACTGGTAGACATCTATATAACATACAAAGGCAGGTTGGGGCTGGAAGGAGGGTGGGTTGGAAACGAAGGGAAGAAAGCATTATCACCCGTTTAAGAATAGGTCATACAGCTCTCAATCATACATTACATAAAATAGGCAAGCACCCTGATGGGAAATGTATACACTGTAGTGAACCAGAAACTGTTGAACATATCCTTTTACACTGTAGGAAATACGATACAGAAAGGAATTCTATGTTTCAGGCATTGAGAATGGCAAAACATCAAGATTTTTCATTGCCAGGTTTATTAGGGAAAACAGCAGGTAGCATTTATATGCATGTTATTAAGTTTCTTAAAGAAATTGGGGTAGACATAAGAATTTAAGAGTAGTTGTTTTGGTTTTGTTTGTTTTGTTTCGTTTTGAATCCCCTGTTCCACAATCCAGTCCAGTTGGTGGCGGTAATGCACCTTTAAGTTGGTTGCCAACCGCCATAAAACACAGAAGAAGAAGAAGAAGAACAAGAAGTTCCGCCTAGCTGGCCGACCAGTCTCCACAGACTGTAGTGTACGTGCGCTGAGATGATCTACAAAAGATATCTCGTTGACGATGATAACCCCCCCCAAAGAACACTGCATCGCTGGAAACGGTATGTAATTCTGATCTTTACCGATGGGTAACAGCTACTAGCAGCTAGCAACTAATGATAGATATCGTCATAGACAAGACACACAGCTACGTTAGCAATAGCCGCTTTCGCTAGTCGCTGTTTTTCGGCTTAAGATTACTATAATTTAACAACCGATAACGATAGCTGGAATAACACAATACTATCCACATATTTTCAGAACTTACCAGGTTGTCCAACTGCCAGGAAATGTGTTTTATAACGTTAACTCCCGTCCCGGGGAGGATGAGGCCTAGTAACCACCAGCCATTAGCTAATTGCTAACGGGTTAGCCTAGCCCTAGCGTCACATACAAACAGGTTTTATTTTTGGTATTAAGTAAGTAAGTAAGTAAAAGTTTATTTCTAAAGCACCCCTCCCAGCACGAATGTACAGAGTGCTGTCCATAATATGTCAGTCAAAAACATTTAGGCCTATATGACACTAGGGCATAATAGTAGCCATGCCCCCCATGATATTATTATTTTTTACATTCAACTCTAAAAAATGTGTTATGTTATTCCCTTGACAGTGTTTATTTTCTGTTGTCATTACTAGCTGTTATTGCCATTTCCCTTGATAGAGAAACATTTCACATAATATTGAAAGGTTTGAAAATGCGTGATTTGAATGTGGTCTTTCAAATGTGACTTTGAAAATAATCACACACCAAAGAAGATGGCATAACTGCTGTAAATTATAGTGCACATACATGTACAGACAGATTTCTGTTTAAATCAATTTTTATTATTTTTTCAACCAGACAAAACAAGAAATCTCAGACAACAGTAGATAACAGGTTATACCTAAAAGACATAAAAAAAATTATGTAACAGAATCCCTACCCCCCACCCACGACCTGACAGCAATTAACCAAGGAGAAGAAAAAAAAAAAAAAGAAGAAAAATAACATGCATGGATTCGATGGATTCATACATACATCTAAGACCAGAACAAAAAACAAACAAAAAAAAACAACAACAAACAAACGAAGTTATCTCTGGTACTACGATAGAAGATTTGTAAGAATATTTACTATGACTATTGACTAGGAACTTAAACTAGGGAAGCCACTACGGGAGTGAGGTCACTAGCAGGGAGAGAGGAAAAAAGAGAAATAAATGGGTTCCAGAGAGAAATAAATGTATCTGCCTTGTTTTGTCTAGTATATCTGATCTTTGTCTGTACAGACAGATTTGATAAGATAATACTTTGGGTGTGTTATTATGTGGTATATGGACAAAAATGAGTTCATCACGCCCGCATTGCGTCTCCATCTCTTTCATGCTCACGTCGTGCGCTAATTTTTCCACATGAGTGATTGTGGCACACCACACGCTGTCAGAGAATATAGCCGCACCCACCTGAGAGTCTCACACACACACACACACACGCTCTGTGCTCTCATGTGCTGCGGCACGCCGGCACCCCCAGGGTCCTAGCGCCCTTGTGTTATCTCATACAGCACACAAACACACAGTCAGGCAAGCAGACAGACAGGTCACAATATATATGCCTCTTCCCTTAAACCCGGGACAAGTGGCGTCCCGTACGGGCAACACACCACGTAGCATATTGACGCTTTGTCCCGTCCCTTATGCGCCACTTGTTACTAACATGGTACCCTTGAGCGACCCATGAAACGACTTGGGCTTTCCGACTAAACTCAATGCAAACCCATAGAAGTCAACTTTGACGCTTATGGCAACTGCTCCCCCATCAGCCTAACTGCTCGCCCATTAGTCAACTGCTCCCCATTAGCGTCTGGGGGGAGGTTAGGTTTAGGCGTGGGAGGTGGGAGAGGTTAGGTTTAGGGTCTGGGGGAGGTTAGGTTTAGGCATGGGGTGGGAGAGGTTAGGGTTAGAGTTAGGGTCTGGGAGAGGTTAGGTTTAGGCATGGGGTGGGAGAGGTTAGGTTTAGGGTTAGGGTCTGGGAGAGGTTAGCTCCTCCAGACCCTAATGGGCGAGCAGTTGACTAATGGTGGAGCAGTTAGGCTAATAGGGGAGCAGTTGCCATAAGCGTCAAAGATGACTTCCATGGGTTTGCATTGAGTTTAGTCGGAAAGCCCAAGTCGTTTCATGTGTCGCTCAAGGGTACCATGTTAGTAACAAGCGACGCACAAGGGACAGGACAAAGCGTCAATATGCGACGCGCTCAGAGTGAGAACGGGTTGGTACGGGACACGTCTCTTTTGACCCAAATACGGGATGTCCCGGCTAATACGGGACTGTTGGCAACCCTAGGCACACGACCTCTCCCTCTTTCGTTTAATCACTTGAAATCCACTCACAAAGTGGTCTATGACCAAGAAATAACGCTAAACGAACAAGACAAAGCCCCATCTAGTCACTCCTGCCACCGCAAAATGTCATCGATTCAGGACACTCTTTACAATGCGACCGCATATTCAACAGCTAACGAGCTCACAGATAAACATTAACAATAGCCTATTATGAACCTAAACGTAAGTCGCTTTGGATAAAACCATCTGCCAAATGAGTAATTTAATGTAATGTAAACGAACGTTACTCAATAGCGTTCTCATTTGGTTAGATTTGAGGTTTAAGGACTACTAGTTCAGATGTTTACCAACATATTGAATGTAGATTAATAGTTGCAGTTAGTTGTGGCAGTTCACTGCAACATAGTAGGCCTACATATACTGTATATTTTTTTTTGTTTTTATTTTATTTCTAAATCTTTGCACTTTTATTATTTATTTTCACTTATTTATTTTCAATTATATGTAAAATCCAAAGACATCCAATGTTAAAAAGAAAAGCCAGTGTCAATGTTCAATAAATTCATGATGTTCTCAATGTCAATGAATAATCGTGTTAAATAATCGTGATCTCAATATCAATCAAAATAATCGTGATTATGATTTTTGCCATAATCGAGCAGCCCTAATCTCAATGCGCCAGACCCATGAGAGTTCTTACGCTGATACACTACGTTACTGCATGCTGCAGAGGAGCGCAGCGATTCAACGTAATATTTGAGTCTGGGGAGAGACTAGGTAACAGCTAGCAACTAATGAGTGTACCGGAGAAGCAGCACCCAGCTATCCTAGCGAGTCCAGTGGTCCAGACTGTATTGAAAATTTAAGAAAGATCTGCTGACTGCTGCAACCGGATTGGTCTAGATGTCGATAGACGTGTCTGTGCCAGACAGGCAGAATCGTAAATTTACATCGTCATACATAATTCTATAGATATAAAAACTGAATCATTTGGCAAAAAATGAATGGATAGTAAGTCCAACGTTTCACTGCTTAACGTTGATTGCTTACTGCCTCTAGGCTATAGAAAAACAGTAATAGCTGAATGTTAGATCAGTTGTTACATTAGAATTAGTAGATAGATGTAGCTGTTGTCAGTGTGGATAAAAACAAAGAAACGACCTAAACCACTTTTCTTTTCTTTTTTTCTTTTTTTGATGAAAAACAATAAATCTTGTGCAAGATGAGTGATTGCCACATTATCACGGCACCATGCATGCATGTAGACAGAATTCATTTTAGGTAGCCTAAGTAACATTTTCTAGATCCCCGGAACTGTTCAGGCTCTTACATTTTCCTTCATTTCACTGTTTTATTCTTTTCAGACGTGTTGGAGATGGAGTGCAAGGACAACCAAATGCTGTGGTTGATATGTTACAGGTGAGGATTGAAGGCCATCAAATTGAAACTTTGTTGCATTTGGTACATCATATTTTTGTTCTGTCATGTTAAGCCACACTGGGAAGATATGCATTTAGTTCAAAGTAGAGGTAGTCAATTTTGATTTTCAAGGCCCTGCGTTACTGCAAAGCCATAGCATGACTTGCCATGTATTGAAGGAGAACACCGCTCCTTTTTTCATTAACTGCATATACCTGTACATTATTGGTAGCAAAAATGAATGTTTTTGAAGCTCATCGGTTAAGAAAAAGGGAACCACTTTACCATGGCTTGCATAAGCCAAAATGAAAGGCATATACGTCGATTCGCATCTCACTGTTGAAGAAATTCACACCATTCAGCTAGAAATAATGAAGTAGTCAAACACATTTGGAAAATGCACTGGGAGTCATGGGATGCACAAAAATGATTTACCTCTGTATACATGACAGCTGAAAGATTCTGGAAACTGTTTCACAACTTTTAAATGCGGATGTGCATGACAAGTCACTTAAACATCTGTTACCTCTAGTCGGTGCCAGAAATAGTAATCTGTTTTAAAAAATCTTTACAAATGATATAGCCATGTACTCTGCACAACATCCTGTGATGCCTAGCTAGGCCGCTAGGCAGGCCTACCGGGCCCCCGTGGCCTTCGCCTGACCATCTGACATCTACGGCGCAGGCCGGACCCCTGCGGCTTTCGGCGGTGCACACGGCCATTTCAACACGGGCGCGGGCTAGGCCCCCGCGGCCGTCGGCCATCCACCCGGCTAGAGCCTCCATCGGGCTGTCACCTGGCGACAGCTTAGCAGCGCCAGCTACAGCAGCGGCACTCACAGCACCACTTCGGCGTCCAGAGTCCTGAAGCCGTCATGTGACTGGCTAGCTAGGTGCTGCTGCAGGCAGCTGCAACAGTGTTTTCTGCTAAATAAAATTCAAAGAACTAGAGATTACTTTTAAATCTTTTGTTTTTAATTTTGAAATGTAGTTCCCTATCTGCTGACAGGCGCTATCCCCTATTAGCGCTTGCGCACCTGTTTGCGCCTGCCTTAAGGCAGGGAAGATAGCAGTCCGCCTTGCGCCAGTGTCCAGGTGTTATGCCGAGATTTGCACCCCAGCTCCGGCAGCATCCCCACCTCCCGGGAGCATATTGTAATGATTTATACAGAAACATAACCGTTTAAAAGTGATATAATTGTCTGGTAGATGTGACCTCCCTGATTTCGAAGTTAAAACAGCCCCGAAATATGTTGGGGATGCAATTCTTGACGGGGATGCGGGAACGTTCACGGCACGTGTCGCAGACGCAAATTAGAGCCGTGCCAAAATCATTTGCGCCCCAAAATGCCTGTGCAAACGGGATTTGGGTCCTATTAACTACCAGAATTATTCACGGGTGTGGCCAGGCAATCCTGGGTATTACGTCAATCAAAACCAATCAGATTCCCGTATAGCAATGACTGTTTACGTGAGGCATGCATTACGCTGTAATTATCTCCATGCAATAGTGTACTCACTCGTGCGAAGACAGAGAGAGCTTATTGACATATTGTCTGTGGTGCCAACGACCCTCCGGGTTATGAAGATAAATAGCCTTCGTCCATTGTCCAACAAGTTTTCTCAATTCATTTCCCTCTTTGCAATGTGGTAAAAGTTTCTCAGTGAGTTAGAGTTGATTGCCTCACTGAATTATCTGCTAATACCTATTTTAGCAGCAGAATTTGATGTATTGGCATGGCAAGGCTGTGCGTAATGACATATCCAAATGGAATTGTACTTTACACTGCGCTGCACTGCACGGAAATTACGGTGCGCTCCCAGCGCAGCGATGTACTGTATTTGCACATAAGAGGTCCTTTTCTAAGCTCTTAGCGCAAAGTAATTGCGCACTGCTGATGATAGCATAATGCCATCTATCCCCACATTTTAGCGCTGAAATGCCTGCTTTGGCATGTGGCAGCCTATGCCCAGTACAATTATCACAGGCATGCACTTGTGTCCGCCCCCAATTTGCATTGCGCACGCAAAATTAGTGCTTTTGGGAAGATGGGGCCCATAGCCTTGTAATGAATAACTCTGTTGCTGTCCAAATTTGTGAATTTCAACACTTTGTTTTTCTCTGTGAATTGTCGTTATGTCGTTCATATGTCATATTTGTGAGTTATTTTTTACGTCATTAACCACATTCTTTTATTCATGTGTCTTTCAGCAAGACCCAGCTGTTTCTGAATCAGACATGCATATTGAGGACACGAGTGACACCTTGCAGGTATGGGGAATCTTCAGAACAGAATACTATGTAATGTCCCTGTTATTGCTGCTAAATGTAACGTATGTAATGTAAAACTATAGTTTGAACTGAAAATCTATTATTTAGCTACCTGCAAACTTGAAATACATTTTCTCTAAATGGAAATTATCACATTGTAACCCAGCAGAACCAAACTTCAGATGACTTAGAAGATGACCAGGATGCAATTGTGACTGACAGCCCTGCTGGGACATCCTGTCAGGTGAGCAAGAGACACAAAGGCTTGTAACTGATTCTGTTCAATCAACATCGCCGTTAGCTTGATCCAGAATAAAAAAAACGAATTAATTGTTCTAGCTTTATTCGTACTTTCTTTTCTGACAGGAATAGATGCTTATACTATCAAACACTGGCCCCAAGGGCCACGAAGCCCAGACATTTAGTGGCTAAAGTAAATCTTTGGTGGCCCAAATGTAAACTTATGCAATAAAAACAATACAGAACAGGCAATTTAAATCGGCACTTAGCCCCCCGGATTTCTGGCAAAACGGTATTCTACTTGATTTGAAAGTTCTGCAGGTAAGATGGCCGCCTATAGTCCCTTGTACCCTGGCAGAATGTCTAGCCCATAAACTAACTAATAACTTGGCCAATAAGTATGTAACATATAAAATGAACAGTAATGTCATTTGATATAGAATGCAGAGGACATGTAACTGGTTCGTTAAACACGCATTCCAGGAATATTGTATTTAACTCACTGCTCTAAAGTTAACGTTACTGGCTCGTGCCTCAGAGAGCCTGTTCGTCCCGGAACCCACTCGCTTTGCGCCTGAACACACTGGATTTGGGGTGGAACACGCCAGGATTGGCCAACGCCAACGCCCAGAACTGTCAAATCAAATCATCGACGCTATGGCCCACCTCCCAAACCCCTTTTCTTTTTTTTGTATGACAATGTATCAGAGATGGAGCACTTTATAAATCTAGCCACGTTATAAACAACTAGCCAACGCTGATAGGTCCGTATGGAAACTGTTTTCCCCAAAATGGTTAAATTTGGTCAATTTGGTCATTCAGTGGCGTTTTACTGCCATGTAACATAACTAACTAGACGCTAACATTAGCCACAGTATCCGACTACCCACAATGCCTTTTGACCATAATCCTTCACATACCACCCCAAAAGCCATGTGTATTGGTTAAACGCTGAAAAGTGTTTTAGGGGTTAGTTACACTTTAACAGAACTTAACACAGCCTTCTTAACTGTGACAACCCAACAAATGAAAAATCATTGACACAATGAAAATATGAAATTATTTACTGTAATAGAGTGGTCTAGTTTACCACCTTGTGGCTTTAGATTTTACTTTATGGTTGGTCAGCTAATAAATGAGCTAACCATATTGAATTGTGATTGGCAGTTGTTAAAAACCACGCCTCTTTTGCGGGCATGAGCTCCAGTGCACGGGCGTTTTCATGTGCACGAGCTCTCAGCTTGATTAGAAAAACCTGGTTCCACTTAACGAGTGGCGATCTACCTTCTAGTACCAGTTAACTAGAATCCAGCTAGATGGCAATTATCTGGTTTAGCCAAACCAGATCAAGGGACAGATCCTGGATCTTCTTATACAACATTCGTGGTACAGCCCACTGGTATCTGTCACGTTTTTATGCCTCCGCCGGCGACAGCCATGCAGGCCCGAGGCATTATGGATTTGGGTTGTCCGTCCATCTGTCCGTCCGTCCGATGTTCATTAGCGCAATATCTGAGCGCCTTGACGGAATTTCATCAAATTTGCCTCAAACATTGACTTGGAATCTGTTTTTGTTGTTGTTGGTGGTGTGTTTTTTTCTCTTTTTATTTTTTTATTTTTTATGTGTCTTTGTGTACTGATATACTGCGATGTATGACATGATGTATGTGGTGTAATAGGCTAGGGGTTCTCTTGGGATGGGTTTTTGTTTAAAAGTGTCAAGTGTATTTAAATTTAAATCTGTATTTTGTATGATATACAGAAAACGAACAAAAAAAGTTTGAAAAAAAAAAAACATTGACTTGGACTCAAGGATGAACTGATTAGATTTTGGTGGTCAAAGGTCAAAGGTCACTGTGACCTCACGAACGCCATTCCCAAGTTCGTTAACGCGATATCTCAGGAACGTCTTGATGAAATGTCTTCCAATTTGGATCAAACATCAACTTGCATGCAAGGATGAACTTATTAGATTTTGGTCATCAAAGGTCAAGGTCACTGTGACCTCTCAAACACCATTTACAAGCTCGATATCTCAGGAACACATTGATGGAATTTCTTTGAATTTGCCTCAAACGGCCACCTGGACTCAATGATGAACAGATTAGATTTTGGTAGTCAAAGTTCAAGGTCACTGTGACCTCACGACCGCTTGTTTCATGCTTGTTAACGCGATATCTCAAGAACGCTTTGACGGAATCTCATCAAATTGGCCTCAAATGGCCACTTGGACTCAAGGATGAAGTGATTAGATTTTGGTGGTTAAAGGTCAAAGTGCAAGGTCACTGTGACCTCATGAACCCCATTTACAAGCTCTTTAATGCAATATTTCAGGAACATGGAATTTCTTAACATTTGGCTCGAATGTCAAAGTCTGGACAGACATGGATGTCAACTGCTCACTTGTTGACAGAGGCATATATCTGTGGTGCGGTCGTTCTAGTTCACTATCCATAACTTTTCATCCCTGTGTCATTCCTTGAACTCTGGCTGAGTGCACATTCTCCGTAACAGAAACAGAACTGAAACTCCATGTATATCCTTCACAGAAGTTACCACAACGGCTATGTGATTGTGTTATTTTCAGGGGTGTCAAACTCATTTTAGTCCACAGGCCACATGCGACCCAATCTGGTGTCAAGTGGACAAGAACAAAGAAAATCAATAATAACCTATAAATGACAAAACCTCTCCATTTTTCAGTTTATTTTCGTGTAAAGAGTTACAGGTACATTTAAGAAGACATTCTCACATAGGGTTATCCCAGCTATCTCAGGTTATCAAGCACATTGGAAAATCTACTGTAAGTTGCATTACAGTCAGGGGTGTAGTGGAGGGTAAACACAGTTTACCCACCCCTTTGAAATGAGGCAGATAATTCACTCAGCTATTTTCTGATCAACTGTATAAATCAATTGAGGGCAAATAAGGTGGTAAACTACTCAGCTTGGATAGTTTACCCACCTCTGTATTTACCACTACACACCCCTGATTACAATTGATGGCAACTGTGTGCTCTATAGTCAAGCAAAGGTAATATAAATAGATGACCATTTAGTGATGAATACGCTACTTAAGATTGAACTTGCTCCTGCAAAGGAACTGGTGGGAATAGCGTGATCCTCCCACATGCTACGTCCTGCCGGTGAAGCTCCCCCTGTCAGGTGAAAAGAAACGGCGGGCAACTGCGCATGTGTCGGAGGAAGCATGGTGCTAGTCTACAGCTCTCCCCAGATCGGCAGAGGGTGGAGCAACGACCGAGGCAGCCATTAGGGCAGCATGAGGATCAATTGGCCAAGTATAATTGGGGAGAAAATAATGGGGAAAAATCATAAGAATTAGATTTAACTTGCTCCTGAACCGCGGTACCTCTTATCCTTCACAACTGCATCACATTGGATTGAAGGACTCCTCAGTGCAATTTTCACAATTTGCAAAGTCATCCTTTGGGCTGGATTGGACCCTGGCCACATGTTTGACACCTCTGATCTAGGTATATAAGTACCTACATATTCTTGTAGTAGCATGGCATGGCTTCTTGTATTGCACTGCTTGATAATTGTCATATTGTCTTTCAGCAACAAACTGGAAAGAAATCAATGGAACCTCATATTGCAAGTATCCAGTCCAATAAAGTGAAGGCAGATTGAACCTCACTGGAAATAACTTATTTTCAGTGAGGTTTCCACTGTTCATTGTGTTTCTGGAAACTCTAGACACAGTTCAGAATTCAGTACCACTAGTGTTGTGCCAGTTCGCCCCGCTGCTGCACAGAGCACTGTTTGCTTGTTTGTTCAAAGTTTATTGCAGTTTTTCTCAATCGTTTGGATGCATTTCTTGAAAGTCTAACCTCATTCCAAAAACTCAAAGTGCAATCCCCAAAAAAGTAAAATCATTTCTCATAACAAAACTATATTTGTACAAAGTCTTGAAAGTTTGGAAAATGCTTGATTTTAACCGACATGTTTTCAAGCTTAGGAATATGTTTGAATTTGAATAAACTCCTTGTAAAATAACAAGGACAACATAATATCCAGGGGTTGCGTTAACCGAATAATTTCCATCTTTTCCATTAAAACAATAAAACAATGACAGAAAAATCTGAGCTGCCTGTCATTTTAACACAGGTAATATTAAATTCTGACAATCTTTATAAGAAAGTCTAACACAACCTCTGGTTTCATCTACACAATCACTCATGTAAACCAAAAATCTAATAGCTGAAATGAAACGATTGACTGACATGGGCTCCGAAAGGAAAAGGAACATTTTTCCATTCAGCTCTGCTCCACTCCGTGTCATGAGGGTGACCATCTGCTCTCGGCGCTCTGAAAGTGCTAGAATCTTACTCTAAAAAAGCTGTACGAACCCTGTATAACACTCCATAACCATGAATCAAAAGACACCAAGGACCTTATCGTCATAAAAGCGGGAATTTAGCGCTTGCGCGTGTTTAGCGCAGAGCACAGCGCAAAATGGGGGGTGCTTCACATTTGGCACAAACGTCGAAGTCTGGACAGACATGGATGTCGACTGCTCACTTGTTGGTGGAGGCATATATCCGTGGTGGTTTTAGTTTATTTATTTATGTGTCCACTGCTGCACTGGGGACAAATACAGTGAAGTTCTACTTGACTCTCAATGACCATCCATTCTCTGGCCACATCACTTCATCCACCTCACACCTGATGTCTTGCCTTTGAAGACATTGAGGGGAAAACCTTTAGTGAAAGGGACACTTGATGAGTGAAAGGAAATAGATTTATCTGAGATGCACGATGAGCAATCTATTTTAAACAACTCTTTTGTACAGGTACTCTCCCAAGAGGAAAGTGATGATGGCAGTGAGAACATCCAACATGTCGTTGACGAATCAAGTGATGATGGTAGTGAGGACATCCAACATGTCGCTGACTACCAAGACGAATCAAGTGATGATGGCGGTAAGCACTAGAGTGGACTGGGGTAAAAAAAGCCAGGGAATTTGTTGCTGGTCAGCCCACTCTGCTTACACGACAAAGCATTTGTGGCAGGGTCTGGGTTAGTGATGGTCATTTTGAATCAATTTCCAAAATGGAAATTCGGGAAAATTAACGATCAATTATCAATTATCGGTAGCGTAATAATAATAATTATATATATATTACTCTGGTCTGGTAATAACGTTCCGCGTTCTCGACCAGCTATAATGGCGATGCCGCTGTGTATTAAGAATATCAGACACTAGCGCTGTGGCCAGCTAAACAAACATGTTTAGATGACAGGTTATATGATGTAGTGAGAAAAAGTAGAGACACGCAAATCCAAACCTGAATAGGTCAGGTGCAGAGCTCGAGGCAAAAACTCACAAAAGAAAAAGAAAGCTCGCACACTACAAGGCTCCAAGTTGAGTGTATTTGTTTTACACCGGTGTAAAATAAATACACTCAATTACTCAAATAAAATGACTATTCATGTTAACGTTACAATGAGGGTTTTAGTCTGAAAACCCTAAAGCGGAAGACCTACTTTTTAGGGATGGGCATTTTAAGCAATTTAAATACTCGAGTACTCTCCTTCTATTATGAACGAGTACTCACGCGAGGGGCGTGGGCTGTGTGATTACTATGGTAATGACTGAGCAGGGGTAATCTGCTGTGTATCGGGCTGTTCACACATAACGTTTGCATTTTTGCATGGAAAAAGCGCTACCTGGAGCATTTTTGTCCGGAGAGGGACTGACTGTGATATTAGGTGACGCTAAGCTAAATCTGACGATGCCTCCCTGAGTAGCTTTGAGGAAGAGGTGGAGCACTTCAGCAAATGGTGCTCTGACAACTTCCTTCAGGTCAATGTGACCAAAACAAAGGAAATGGTCATAGACTTCAGGCGGAGTGGAGGAGAAGTTCCACCCACCCTTGTTAACGAGGCACCGATTGAAAGAGTTAGGACCTATAAATATCTAGGGATAGAAATCGATGACCAGCTGAAGTTCAATGAATGTGCTACTGCCAAGGTCAAAAAGCTGCATCAGCGATTGTTTTTCTTACGAAAACTGAAACTGTTTAATGTTGACCGTTACATCCTGCAACTGTTTTATAAGGCCATCCTTGAGAGCATCCTGTCCTTTGGCCTGATCTGTGTGTTTGGGAACATGCGCAACCAAGATCAAGCTAAGCTGCAGCGCATGATTAAGCTGGCAAGCAGGGTCATCGGATGTGATCAGACGTCTGCTGCCCAGCTGTGCAAAGATCTCATTCTGGGCAAGGCCGAGCGCATCATCCATGACCCTGCTCACCCCTTACACAGCAAGTTCCAACTCAGCCATCGGGGCAAAGGAAGGATGCTACAAAGGAAAATTAGAACCACAAGGTTCAGCAAGTCCTTTATTCCATCTGCAATCAGAATGCTGAATGAACAAGACAGCACAAAAAGTAAACGCAAAACTTAATAGCCTGTTTTTTGCTTCTTTTCCCTCCTTTTTAGTATGTTAGGGCGATGATAACTACCTGTATGCACAGTGCACTGTAGCCTCATGTTTTATCGTGTGTGTGTGTGTGTGTGTGTGTGTGTGTGTGTGTACATGGAGACATGTAGTGCACAAAACTGAATTTTTTAGGTCTTGTGATTTAATGTTTTTATGCTTTTATATGCTTTATTTTTGCACCTTCAATGTCCTCATGTGATTTATGGTTTATTATTATGTTTCTATATGTTTTCATGCTTGCACCTTTGACCACCTGAATTTCCCTATGGGATAATAAAGTTTACCTTGACCTTGATCTAAAGCCTACCTTTAGTTTAGACAGTATCTCCGATGGTTGGATTAGCGCTTTGGAGCAGACAAGTTGTGAAACAAGTGAAGGCATTTGATTTCCAATACATACATACCATGATGCGATTGTCTCCCAAAAAGTGATTCTTTCTCCACATTTCTTGTGACTAACGTTATGGGAAACGACAGTGTAGTCAGTAAACTAGTGCAACGTTTTCAATGGGTTTTATCGGGCGTGCGCTATGAAGAAGCGTGCTTCTCATTCGGGAGAACATCTCCAGCCACCATTTTCGGGAAGAGCTTGAAAACTTCCGGTTAAAACTTTCAAAATAATGTTACTTAAACAAAAGTAAATAGCTTATTGATGCACGTTGGAGGAGAAAAGGTATTTCAACGAATGAAGCAGCATCCTTGTATCAAAATACTCATTGTGATGTTATATGGCGTGAAACTGTGGCTGTAACGCATTACTCAAAATAAATAAGGTTACAATAAGCGTTTGATTTTGAAAGCAACAAAGCAGATGACGTACTTGTACATTCTGGCTGACTTGACGCCCGTGCAGTTGCTGCTGGTTGCTGCCAGATCCACATGACGATGCGTGCGTAGATCTTCTACCATTTTTAAAGGGGTGGGGAGTGGGGCGAGTACCCGAACAGCAGAAACGTTACTCGAATACTGACGTTATGAACGAGTGCTCGAGTACCAGTACTCGCGCCCATCCCTACTACTTTTACATTCTGGCTGACGGTCATGCACCAAATGATGTAAACAGATCGCCTCTCATCCTATGAGTGCTTTTCCCCCTGTTGCCATTTTCCGTCATTTGGACACAATGTAACGACAATTTGATTAACTGTTAATAAAGTCGTATTTATTTATTCATTCATTCATTCTCTACTAGCCCAATTGTCCGGCGGCCCACCGGGAAGACTGCCACTGCACCTGATGGCCAATCCGCCCCTGGGTGAGGACATTCAACATGTCATGCAGCAAAGAACTGACTACCAAGAAGAATCGAGTGATGGCGGCGGTGAGGACATCAAACGTGATAAAGACATAAGAAACAATGAAACGGAGAAATCACAATACAGTGAGAAAGCACTACATGAACAAAAAAGGAAAGAGCATGAGTTGCTCCTTCTAGCTTTAAAATCAAAACATCGTTTGACTGATGAAGCACTTGAGGACATACTTAAAGTCATAAATGCTGTCACCGGGGAACACTCAGTGTCAACCACTAAATATAATTTTTACAAAAACATAAATGATTACAAGGACTATATTCTTGTCAAGCATTTTTGTTCAGAGTGTACTTTCTTGATGGAAACTAGAGGTGACAGTGTAAGTTGCAGAAGTTGCGGTAAACAAGTTGATGCAAAGGAGCACATACAATCAGGAAACTTTTTCATTGTTCTGCCTCTTGAAGCACAACTACGAAACATCATTAAACAACACAAGTTGTCACAATTGACAGGCGATAACCAGGCTAATGTGGTCTGAGACCAGACCACATCATGTTAGCAGCATTGTGGTTTGGAGCTAAAAAGCCCCCGATGAACATCTATCTTGACCCATTTGTAAAGGAGTGCATTGATCTCCAGGAGCGTGGCTTGGATTGGGTTACTTCTGATGGTGTTCATGGTAACAGCAAAGTATATGCTTTAATACTTGTGAGTGATTCTGTTGCCCGTCCGCTCCTACAGAATTTCAAACAGTTCAATGGGGAGTTTGGATGTCCTTATTGCTTTCAGAAAGGAACAGTGGTCAAACGTGGTCAGGGGACGGCCAGGGCTTACCCATATGAGGAGAATGTAGCCCTTAGATGTGCAAGGCAGACTTTAGAGCTAGTGACAACGGCTGTTGAGACAGGCACACCCTCAATGGGCGTCAAAGGTCCATCTGTGTTGTCCCTTTTACCTGGATTTGATATCATTGACGGATGTATCCCTGACTACATGCACAGTGCCCTTCTTGGAGTTACAAGATCTATCACTTCGCTGTGGTGTAACTCTGAAAACCATCAGTCTCCTTGGTACATAGGTAGGTCCATTCAAAAAATTGACGAAGTACTGTTAAATATCAAACCCCCATGTAATGTCTCCAGAACACCTCGATCCATAAAAGAAAGACGGTACTGGAAAGCCCATGAATGGCTGATGTGGCTACTTTTCTACAGCATTCCTGTCCTCAAGGGCATTCTACCTGACAGGTACCTCAATCATTGGCTCAAACTGGCAAGTGGCATAGCTTTGCTGCTTACCACATCCATTACATCACAGCAGCTGCTAGAAGCACAGGAATTTCTTATTCAGTTTGTGCACGAGATGGAGCTCCTCTATGGTGTTAGCAATGTCACCTTCAATGTTCACCTCTGCCTCCATCTGTCAAGAAGTGTCCAGAATTGGGGCCCATTATGGGCCCATTCTGCCTTTCAATTTGAGGCCTATAACATGAAGTTGCTAGATATGGTCAAAAGCACTCAGTCTGTGCCTATGCAAATATGTCGACTTTTCTGGATGGAAAACGCCCTTCCACTATACACCAGCGAGAGAGCGACAAATTCCTCTTCAGAATGTGGACATGTTTTGAGTCAGTTATTAAGCAGGAAAAAGATGCGGAAGCATGCAGTGACGTGTGAGGGAGTTACTGCCTTTGGACCACCCAAGACAGAAATGATTGAGCATGACCATTATATTGCTTTACACAATGTTGCTCATCATGTAGAGAAGCAGGTCGTACACTATTACGACAGAGTTTTTGTCAATGGTGTGATTATTCACTCCCAGGCATACCACCGTGTAAAGAAGAGGAATTCAAGTGTAGTTCGTCTCAAAACTGACAACACATTCTTCTGTGTTAAAACATTCATGGTGGCAGATGTAGGCAGTGGCAGCACTTGTTATGCCTTTGGTCGCTTCTTTGAAAAGGGGAAGCACACGTTTTCCACTAGTGTTCAAAATCCCCTACATTTCTATCCAGTCGAGAAGGTGTTAGGTCATCTAACTGCTATACCTGCCTCAGAAATAGAAAACAAATGTTTGTTCATACCTTTGGAAAAGCAAAAATTTGATTATATCATGACTTTTCTGAATTACTATGAAGTCACTGTATAACCCTTTTGAATCTGCTGCTCCCATTGGTGGCTTCATCCCTGCAGCTTTGTGAGAGACACACACACACACAGAGGGAGATGGAGAGACAGACACACAGAGAGATGGAGAGACACAAAAGGAGATGGAGAGACAGACACAGAGAGAGATGGAGATAGAGAGATGGAGAGACAGACCCAGAGATGGAGAGACCCAGAGAGATGGAGGGAGACAGACACAGAGATGGAGAGACAGACACAGAGAGATGGAGAGACACACACACAGAGATGGAGAGACACACACAGAGATGGAGAGACAGACACAGAGAGATGGAGAGAGACCGACACAGAGAGATGGAGAGACAGACACAGAGATGGAGAGACAGACACAGAAATGGAGAGACAGACACAGAGATGGAGAGACACAGAGAGATGGAGAGACATATAGAGAGAGATGGAGAGATGAAGAAACACAGATGGAGAGACAGACACACGGAGAGATGGAGAGACAGACACACGGAGAGATGGAGAGACAGACACAGAGAGATGGAGGGACAGACAGAGAGATGGAGAGACACAGATAGATGGAGAGACAGGGAGAGATGGACAGACACAGATGGAGAGACACAGAGATGGAGAGACAGATAGATGAAGAAACACACAGATGGAGAGAGAGACAGAGAGATGGAGATACAGACACAAAGAGATGGAGAGACAGACACACAGAGATGGAGAGGCAGACACAGAGAGATGGAGAGACAGAGAGAGAAATGGAGAGAAAATATAAGACACAGGGATGGATAGACAGACAAAGAGAAAGATGGAGTGACGCACAGAGATGGAGAGCCAGATTGAAAGAGAGAAAATGAGAGAGACACAGGGAGAGAGACAGAGAGACAAAGAGAGATTTTGCAAAACAATGACTGGTTCACAGTCACACCTCTGCCTGGGGGTGAGTACGTAGATAATCTCAGAATTAAATTTTTGGGCGAATTTATCAGTTAAAAGCAAATTACCGAAGGCCACTGTGTGATGTAGGTACAGTAGGTTTAAAACTGTATAGGAACCGGACCAAATAGAACACGTGGATTTCATAATGTCACATCATGTCAAAACAAACGGGGCAGGTGGTGAAAATATGGGAGAAACCCAGGAAAAACGGGAGAGTTGACAGGTCTGGCCTTTAAGTTAGCCGGTTGAGAGAAGGTACAGTATAGTTCATAGGTTCCACACTCTTCTTCATGGTTAATCTGCTGTAGAGACAGTTATGGGATAAATAGATCTTATCAGACAGGATCCCTGAAATGACAAAAAGGTTGGGAACCACTGCAACAGAGCTATATTATTTATGATAATATAGTATATAGTATCTACAAAGCCATTTAGGGCTTAGGTGAAAGATCTGTGTAGGGAAAACCGGTTTTAATACTGGCACACTGCTGTTAAGAGTTTATTGGACTGACCTGGCAACCCTGTGTGTGTAATAAAGAGAAATATGTATAATCAAATGTGTATAAAATGTATTAAAACATATTTCCCAGACTTATTCAGTGTTTGTTGTCTTTATAGATACAGGTATATACAGATTATCTTAAAATGGGTATTTATTATGTTTAAAACATATCTTGCATACATAATTTAAATGTATATTTTATATATTTCTTAACGTGTATTCCATGTTAAAAATGTTTATCGTCTATATATAAATAAATATATCTTATCATATATGGTCTAAAACATATTAAAACATATGATGCCATGTGTAAATTATCCGTAAATGTATATTCAATGTATGGCCATTTACTAATCTTAATATGTGTATGTCATATAAGCAGAACACCTATATCTTGCATATATAAATTAAAGATATATGATTTCATAAATGGTGGCAACATATAACACCATTTAAAAATTCACAGTATAAAGTTTTATAATATATGCACATATGTATATCTTAATATTGGTATTTGATATATGTTTATAACATTTATATTGCATATGAAGATCACATATATATCTCAACATATATGGTCAGAACATATGATGCCATGTATAAATGGTCCGTAAATGTATATTCAATGTATGGCCATTTGCAAATCTTAATATGTGTATGTCATATAAGCAGAACACGTATACCCTACATATATAAACTAAATATATATGATTACATATATGGTGGCAACATATAGCGTCAATTTAAAAATTAACCGTATATAGTTTTGTAATATATGTACATATGCATCTCTTAATATTGGTATTTCATATATGTTTATAACATGTATATTGCATATGAAGATCAAATATATATCGTAACATATATGGTCAAAACATATGATGCCATGTATAAATTATTCGTATATGTACATTTAATGTATGAACATATACAAATCGTAATATGTGTATGTCATATAAGCAGAACACGTATATCTTACATATATAAACTAAATATATATAATTACATATATGGCGGCAACATATAGGTCCCTATCGTTGCATCGGCGCTGTTTCTAGGCCGAGCGGCTGGCGCAGCTCAAATCAGTGGGCGTGGACCAGCGCACTTGATATCGTCGTACTGGCGCTAGACGCAGCCTCAACCATTACAACCACGCCTTTTAAGCGTAAAATTATGCACCGTCATGCTCATTGGATAACTGCAATAAACGAATCGCACGCTTGCCTTTTTAGCTCCAATTCCAGTGATCCCGCAAAACCAGACGAAAGCCAAACGCTCTGCCCCCCCCCCCTCCCTTCATCCAGTCATGTCTGTCTGCATTATAGGCTATTATTCCATATTATTATGCTTCTCAAACCAATCTAACTGCAGTTTCAATACTGCAAGCATGTAAATACGCTACACTATAGCAAGATCAAAGTGAAAATAATGTACTAAACGCATCAGCTAGAAAAATATAGCCTATTAGATTGGTGAAAGCTTGTCCAGAAAGATATCGTTTTCTCTCCCCTGCTGCAGGTAGAATGATGCACATAAATATACCCTACATTATGTAAAGTCATTGCGTAAATGTGTTTTTATTGTAAAACTAAATGTCAAGTAGGGCCAAGTTATTGGAGCGGACATCACAGTATAGCACATCACAGAAGCGCGTTCCGCTGTCACTTATCTAAATCACGTTAAACCCACAAGGGGTATATATAGGCTCAGGAGGACATATATGTTTCACATAGGGTGGTGTTTCATTTCGATGTTTTATTTGGTCCAATATTGAAATGTTCTACAATTGCAGGTTGTCTTACCATTACACATTATTTTAGATCTACCTTTTATATCTATTTCGGCTCATTTGGTTACTATTTAGTAGCGAAATGGAGGACCCAATTGCATGCTGGGAGTGGACATTCACAGGCAGTAAACTTACAACTGCTATTTCCTATGGGAAGCTGGGTGCTGCTATGTGTTGTGTCTGTTTGAGCGAGGGAGTCAGAGAGAGAGAGAGAAGGGTGACTCAGAGGCAGAAGAGCACTGGCGCACTGAATAGGCCTGGTTTCAGAGAGAGACAGAGAAGGGTGACAGGGGAGAGGCACTGGCGCACTGAATAGGCCTGGTTTTCAAAGGCGCAAAGCGCTAAATTTACGGCAGGTGCGAAGATAGCAGTACGCCGGTATTTAAGGCCGACACGCCCACTTTGGCCCATTCTGGGACTGCGCCACGCCCATTCGGCCTAAGGCGCATTTGGCAGCGTAAAGCCATATTGATATCGTCCCAAAACAGGCGCAAGGCACGTTTTTTTGCGTTTAAGGCCCGTTTTAGCGCCGAAGGCTTGTGGGAGAATAGGGCCCATAGCGTCCATTTAAAAATTAACCGTATAAAGTTTTGTAATATATGTACATATGCATATCTTAATATTGGTATTTCATATATGTTTATAACATGTATATTGCATATGAAGATCAAATATATATCGTAACATATATGGTCAAAACATATGATGCCATGTATAAATTATTCGTATATGTACATTTAATGTATGAACATATACAAATCGTAATATGTGTATGTCATATAAGCAGAACACGTATATCTTACATATATAAACTAAATATATATAATTACATATATGGCGGCAACATATAGCGTCCATTTAAAAATTAACCGTATAAAGTTTTGTAATATATGTACATATGCATATCTTAATATTGGTATTTCATATATGTTTATAACATGTATATTGCATATGAAGATCAAATATATATCGTAACATATATGGTCAAAACATATGATGCCATGTATAAATTATTCGTATATGTACATTTAATGTATAAACATATACAAATCCTAATATGTGTATGTCATATAAGCAGAACACGTATATCTTACATATATAAACTAAATATATATAATTACATATATGGCGGCAACATATAGCGTCCATTTAAAAATTTACCGTATAAAGTTTTGTAATATATGTACATATGCATATCTTAATATTGGTATTTCATATATGTTTATAACATGTATATTGCATATGGAGATCAAATATATATTGTAACATATATGGTCAAAACATATGATGCCATGTATAGATTATTCGTATATGTACATTTAATGTATGAACATATACAAATCCTAATATGTGTATGTCATATAAGCAGAACACGTATATCTTACATATATACCCTAACTATATATGATTACATATATGGCGGCAACATATAGCATCCATTTAAAAATTAACCGTATATAGTTTTGTAATATATGTACATATGCATATCTTAATATTGGTATTTCACATATGTTTATAACATGTATATTGCATATGAAGATCAAACATATATGTTAACATGTATTGGCAAAAATATATACGCCTTATATAAACCTATCATACAGTGGTAGACGGATCAATAAGCGTCTTTTACCGCAACGCGGCGTTAATTCTGTTTGCCGTTAGTATGTGGTATCAAAGTGGGACACTAGGGGGCGGCAGTGCACAACTACCTACAGTACAGTATATGCAGCAAGCAGGGAGGCTCTCGCTCTCAGCCTACGAAATCAATCGTGTTTTGTCTCCCCTTGATGATTAAAGTCCCTGGAAACCAAATCCACAAACTAACTATTAAATTAACTATTAAATGTAGGGTCTTATGTGAGTAATTGTGTGCCTCTGAAAAGAGAGAGAATTACTTTCAACCCTAACCCCGAAAATCGACACTTTTCTACAAGGTTTGGATTTCCATTTCCTCATTGAAGAGAGCGGAGCGCGCGGTGCTAAAATGAATGATCTTATCACGTCATAATTATTATTATTATTATTCCTTTGTGTGACATTTGTGCATTCCTGCTGAATATTCTACATGCAGAATAAAATCACTTGCGATGGGGGGTGGAATGTTTCATGTACTCTGCCAACAGTATCCTTTGTGTGTGTATTTGGAAATAACAGCAGTGGCTTGACCGGCGCCGCATTAAAACTACTGCGCACTCCACGGCAATTCAGCTCCTTTTATTTGTTCCCTCTAGACTATACGAACTAATTTTTATGGCCTTGCTTTATTCGTATTTAGTACAGCTGCAGAGGGCCATCCATAATAATAATAATAATAATATAGGCTACCATAAAAACTATAATATATGTTTTATTATAAATATCTGTATTATTATAAATAAAATAAATAACTCCCATAGCCTACACCTTAATCAAGAGGTGAGAGTAGCTACTTTATTTATTTGTCATCTGGTTCTCGGCCACGCTGGCCGCCCGTCATGTCGCTCAGCAGGCACAGCGTGCGCAGAGCCTGCGGTTCTCGTAGGGGAGCAGTGTGTGTGTGTGTGTGTGTGTGTGTGTGTGTGTGTGTGTGTATGTGTGCGCGCGCGCGCGCCGTGCCCATTGTCTGAAAACATATTTTTATCAAACAATATAGGCCTACTCTGGTTATGTAGGCTCTTTCACACCAGCCTTGAAAGCCACAGATTTTATATATAGCCTATTGTAATATAGGCTACTGTAGGCCTATTCTCATCGGGACTGCCCCCGTTCCTTTATTTACATTTCAATAGGTTGGCCACATGAGACAATAGACAGGTAGGGTCTAATAGGGGTGAAACATTCCACCCTCCATCCCCCTCCCCCAATTCCAGTCTCCAGTGTCCCTGCAGAAGTCACAAGGCTGATGCAGATCGCAAGTTGTGGAAAAGGTTTGGAGGCCTTCAACTTTGCACATGCAGCGGAGCAGTTCAATGCAGTGAAGTCCCGACGCAAATAAATGCTAAACGAAAACGGGCAGAACCAAGCAGCCAGCCACTTTACTTTTTAAGTGATTCTTCATTTATTAGTTTTCAAGTTATTTAATTTCACGTTCTAGAGACATTCTAGGCATGCCAGACAGTGCATGTATTTACTTAGGTGCCCAATAATGCTGCTATAGGCTATTTGTTTAATTTATTGTTGCTTGCTGAGTTTGCACTTTGCAGTTAGGCCAAAGGCCTTTAATAGGCTACATTCAGCAGTCAGACACCTCAGGCTATCATTGAAAATGTTTTTAATTAGGCTACATGAATAAACAAACGTCTTCAGTCAGGGTTCCATAAGTCTCTACTCTTCCTTCATGTTCACTTGTCTGACTATCCCAGAAACTGAGAAAATGTAAACATAAAAATATGCTTCTAAAATATAGAAGGCTAAATAAAATAAGTAACCGACCAGCATATTTATTGTTGTTTTTAACTGAGCAGCCTACTAGCCTGCAGTTTATGTCGCGCCTGACTCCGACATGACATGTTTGTGAATGCGCATTCGCAGCAGTGCCAGGCCGGGCAGCCAAACAGCACCGCAACGACTTAATAAAATTTAATCAACCCCCCCCTCCTAATAATAGCCATATAAGACAAATAAAAATGTTACTATAATAAACAGAAATAAAAGAAACAAGCTTGTTTCCGTACAACACTTTATTTGCAAAAACACAACCCAGTGGGACATTGGGAAAACCTTCATCATTTCACACACAAAAATTAAAATAAATTAGCCTGGTAAAATTAACCAGTAGATATTGCTGTGTAAAATAAATACAAAACGAATTATGCAATTATCTTAAATGAATTAAGCTTGTATTAACGAACTTCAGGGATTTAAACAACACAAGCCCACCACACGATCTTATAAACTTAAAGGAATTCGAAATTAAACATTTTGGGCTTGGTTAAAGCCTATAGGCCTTTAGCCATTAGCCTTTTTGCTTCGTTTTACCATTACAGGTTTCTGGCCAAGAATACCAACAGCTTTACCTTTTCGGGCAATAATTTGCTTCGGAGTGGCATTGCAACAATCCCTGCTGTGCTGAACACACGCTCGGATGGTACACTGGTGGCACAAATACACAAATATTTCCCTGCCAAGCCGGCCATGAGTGGAAGCCGTGCCTGGTTATCTTTCCACCAGCACCTGACTCGTCTTCTTCACCCTCCACTCTCACGCGTGCAGCGGGGCCGACTGCTGCCACAATCTCTGCTACCAGCTCAGCTTGGGTAGGCCTATCACTTCGGTGGGATCCATGTTTTCCGCCCGGTATCTTGGGTCCAGAAGAGTTGCTTTCCGCATAATCCTCTGGGTTGAATCATTGTCATATTTCTGCTGCATCTGCTCCAGGATGACTCGCTTCAACACCTGCCCCTGCATGCATTCAGACATGTCCAGACATACACCATCCCCTCCTTCCCTCTCGGATGGCGCTAGTCTTACTTTCAGTTTCAACACCTGCCCCGCATATGACACGAATAAACACGTCGTTGCACGTTCCAATTCTTTCATACTTTTGGTAAATGCGATCAGCGGTATGGGGACCCTGTATGTGATCACAGCCTAACAGAACGGTGTGCCCCTTGAACGTCCCGTCAATGAAACTGGCCACGATGCCCAGGAAGCTGTGCCCTCTCCTATTTGTCCAAATGTCAGCTGACAAGACAAATCCATCACCCTTTTCTAATAGCGCCCGCAGTCCATGTAAATCATTTTGAAAAATGATATATCCAGCTCCCTTTTTCTCGCTGCTGTCACGGTTGGGCAATGAAGAAACTCTCAGATCTCCATTTCTCTTTCTCTGCTTGCTGTTGGTTCGCCTCGCTCTCTATAAATAAAACATATTCAGACGGTCCGAAATTAAATTAACATTACAGGCTACTTTTTGCATGATAGCCTACATTTTTATTTTATTTTAACGCTATATTGGGGCCTATTTAGCTGCCGTAATTACCTTTTGTTTTCTTCCCAGCGCGCCCTATTGTGTCACATTCAACACTTGCTCTCAAGGATGCTCACAGATGACACCTGGTGGTCAACGGTGCAACTACACCTCAATTAGTTTTAATGCCGCCGCGCGTCAATACACAGCTTGCGGTAAGGCACGCTTATTGATCCGTCTACCACTGTATATGCATATATGATATATGTACATATACAAATCTTAATGCGATTATTCCATATATGTTAAAAATATATATCTCCATATATATGGTGAATGTTTGTATTAGATAATAATATATGTCCTTTATATGTAACATATATGCCTTGATATAGGGGCATATATGCCATATATTACATTTCCGTATGGGTATGGCTGGTTTATGAGGGGTTGGCCTCTGAGGAAGACTGCAGGAAGCAGCAGTCGAAACTGTCAGGTATGACAAAATACACACAGTCATTCAATAAGAAAAACTAATAGTTAATAATAGATAGACGAAATGAACTTGTTTGGATTATCCCAAAATATGGTGGTGAATCGCATCTGTCCTTATGTGCAAGGAACCTAAAAAAAAGGAAAATACATTACGTCACAGCGTTCACATTTTTCTATTTCTAGTTTGCTAGTTATATTGAAGTGAAATTGTGCGGGCAGGATAAGTCCCACAAACCATCACATCTCTTTGGTTTCATCTTTGATTCCACCAGATTACAGAAAAGACGTTAGGCTATGTGGTCATGACTGATGTTTGTATGTAAATGTGCATGTTAGTTTTCCTTATTGCCTGTCCAGCAGCTGTTTAGCTCAACTCCTGCCTGTTTGGTTAAAAATAGAGCAAATACATCATGATACGTGGCCAAACGGGGCATCAGTCAACATCACATAACTAATAGTTTTTCGTAAACCTGGTGCATTTGTGAATCCTAGATTAAACGACATAGATGTGGTTTATAGTGGGATTTCCCATATCCGAACTCTGTGACGTGAGAAATGTCTTATCCTTTATTTATAGGGTCCTTGACAGTGTAAATGAACAGGCACAGCCCTATAGCCTACTCTGTCATTCCTACTGGAAAGCAGAACCCTTGCTTGCATCTTGAGAAGTGAGGTCTCTAGACCATAGTTCAAGCAGAAGGCCATTCGTGCATAATCTAATCCGATCACCCCTGACGTCAATCAAGTTCTAGTATGACGTGGTCAGTCAAAGTCTTAGTATGACGTCCGTAATGACGTCAGATATGACGTCAGTTAATTCTCATATATATAGCAAGGGTTCTACGTCACCTCTCTCTCTCTGGCCGATCATAACAGCAGCAGCTTCACAGCAGTCCATCTCCCTTGAGCCCTCCTCCGGAGCGTTGTTTTGCACCATATCCGGAGACCGAATCAGCACCCTCAAGCCTTCTCTACCCGTGGAAATCCAACGCAGATATTCCCTGCATATTCCTCAACGCTTCCCACTCCATTCCCGGCATGTCGAGCTCCGAGCAGTCCATGGACAGCGACAGCAGCTCAGCCAACGAGACCCCGTTCCAGATCGGCCACGGTGCGTTCTTGCTTTCCGAGACGTCTGATGAAGACGTTGGCGAAGCGGCCGGACCACAGGCCGCCAATGCAGCCACGATGAAAGGGCCCGCCGCGCGTTCCCGTGGCACGGGGCGCGCCACTGCGACGGCCCTTGGAAGGAGAGCAGATGACGAAGTGCCGCGTGCGCCCGGTCGCCCAAGAACGCGCGCGAGCGTGCCAGAGGGGGAGGCCGCTCGGCGCGGACGTGCGAGAGGCCGCGGACGAAGATCAGCAGAGGCAGCCGCTCCGAGAGCGGGGAGACGCCGGGGAAATACAGGCCGCGGGGCCACCGCGAGACGCCAT
This sequence comes from Poromitra crassiceps, assembly GCF_964638095.1. Lineage (NCBI taxonomy): Eukaryota > Metazoa > Chordata > Actinopteri > Beryciformes > Melamphaidae > Poromitra > Poromitra crassiceps. Next base: position 284,180 of record NW_028152219.1, on the reverse strand, counting down.
GTCCTTCCTGGTCGCACTGACCTCCAGGCCGCCGCCCCGGAAGCGGAAACGGCACCATTCGCAGCTCCGCCGAGCCGACAGGGGTCGTCAAGAGCCATTCTGCTGTCCCTGCTAGATGGTAGCAGATCAGTGGATGCTCGTCTGAGGGCCCTGGAAACCCCCCCCCCCTTTCCCCCCACGTTCGCCACAGCCCAGCCAGCGCAGCAGCCGATCCCGCCCCCACCCACGCAGCAAGCCGACGTGCTCCTCACCACCGCCCAACCCGCCCAGATGAACACCCTGGCGTCCGCCACGCCCGCCATCTCATTCGGTATGCCTTTTGTTTCTCCCTGTGCCGATGTGTCTCCCAGGTTGAGATCCCAGATTTTGAAGGGCAGAGACATCAATTTAGTTAGCATACTCCTGCCATCCCCCGAGTGCAAAAGGAAGGTCGGGGGTGACCCAGATGGCCCTGTCTATTTAAAGTCGTCCGACCCCCGCCTGTCCAAAGACCTCTCCCTATGTGACTTCCTGAACACGTTCGGCGTCTACCGCGACGTGATCTGTGAGGTGTACCCAGAGCGCCGCCACGAGCTAGATTTATATATAGCGCTAATAGTGGACCTCTACTCCAACCACGGTAAATTATTCTACCAGTATCATAAAGCATTCTCCGCTAAAGCCGCCCTGATGATCACCCAGGCTAATACGCGGCTTAACTGGTCCATTATGGACATGCAGATCTTCATGTCGCTGGTTAGCGGGCGGCCGGTGAACACCTGCTACTCGTGCGGCGAACCGGGGCACTCTGCACAATTCTGCCCAAAGGCGGCCTTTCAGTCCGGCGCCGCCCCCAGCCCCGCCCCCTCCTGGGCGCCTGACACCAGTGGGTCCTCCCAGGTGCATGCCCATTCCCCCGACTACCTTTGCAGATATTTCAATGAAAACGTGTGCACATATCCCAAATGTAATTTCCTGCACGCATGTAGCACCTGCGGGGACGCCCACCCCCGCTCCCGCTGCCCGCAAAGGACCCGCCCCCCACCAAACAAGAAATATTGATTTACATTGCTTTGAAAACACCACATGCACTGTAGGTGTCCCTCATGTTTGATTAAATAAAGCGAGTTGATTGACAATCTACCTGGTCTGCGATCCGATCATCCCATCTTTAAACGCCCACTAATAACAATCGTAATAACACCAAAAAAAAAAGAAAAAAAAAAAAAGAAACCCTAAGTCACCAACCCCTAAGTCATCCCCTAAGCCACTAAGTCACCAACCCCTAAGTCATCCCCTAAGCCACTAAGTCACCAACCCTAAGTCATCCAAGTCCAGCGCCAAGTCGGGAAGTCACTAAGTCACCGAGGCCAAGTTGGGAACCCCTAAGCCACTAAGTCACCAACCCCTAAGCCACCAAGTCACCAACCCCTAAGTCATCCCCCAAGCCACTAAGTCACCAACCCCCAAGTCACCCCCTAAGCCACTAAGTCACCAACCCCTAAGTCATCCCCTAAGCCACTAAGTCACCAACCCCTAAGTCATCCCCTAAGCCACTAAGTCACCAACCCCTAAGCCATCCCCTAAGCCACTAAGTCACCAACCCCTAAGCCATCCCCTAAGCCACCAAGTCACCAACCCCTAAGTCATCCCCTAAGCCACTAAGTCACCAACCCCTAAGTCACCCCTAAGCCACTAAGTCACCAACCCCTAAGTCATCCCCTAAGCCACTAAGTCACCAACCCCCCTAAGCCACTAAGTCACCAACCCCTAAGCCATCCCCTAAGCCACCAAGTCACCAACCCCTAAGTTCATCCCCCAAGCCACTAAGTCACCAACCCCTAAGTCACCCCCTAAGCCACTAAGTCACCAACCCCTAAGCCACCAAGTCACCAACCCCTAAGTCATCCCCCAAGCCACTAAGTCACCAACCCCTAAGTCACCCCCTAAGCCACTAAGTCACCAGCCCCTAAGCCACCAAGTCACCAACCCCTAAGTCATCCCCCAAGCCACTAAGTCACCAACCCCTAAATCACCCCCTAAGCCACTAAGTCACCAACCCCTAAGTCATCCCCTAAGCCACTAAGTCACCAACCCCTAAGTCATCCCCTAAGCCACTAAGTCACCAACCCCTAAGCCATCCCCTAAGTCACTAAGTCACCTACCCCTAAGTCACTAAGTCACCAACCCCTAAGTCATCCTAACTCCTGGAAACAATCTACTCCCCATGGCTCGCTACATCAGGCTCAGGCCTCAGACTGGCCCCAGCGCCAAGTTGGGAAGCCACTAAGTCACCCAGGCCAAGTCGGGTCACCAACCCCTAAGCCATCCAAGTCCAGCGCCCAGTCGGGAAATCTCTAAGTCACCCAGGCCAAGTCGGGAACCCCTAAGTCACTAAGTCACCAACCCCTAAGTCATCCAGCACCTCAAGAGGACGCTCCAGCTGGTCTTCATCAGCTCTCCAGCTACACCCGCCCGGAGCAGGCGGCCATACCGTGGCCCAAAGAACCCTCCTTCCTCAATCGGCGAGCATGGCAACAAACAGTGTCCCGGGCTCCGTGCCAAAATGTCTCGTTGGTGGTGGCTCCCCGAAAAGCACAGCGCCCAGTAGGCGCAGTAAATCTCCCGGATCATTTTTGGGGGAGAGAGAGAGTCGAGAGAGAGAGTCAGGGTCGGGGGGGAGAGAGAGTCGAGAGAGAGAGTCAGGGTCAGTCAGAAGGCCAAGTCGTGCGGCGCGCAAGGCCCGACCGAGCTGGGAAGCGCCAGCCGCAACGCAAGTAGGGGGGTCAAGATCGAAGGCCCGACCGAGTTGGGAAGCGCCAGCCGCAAGTAGCCATAAGTCGTTAAAAAGGTCGAAGGCCAGAAAAGTACAACCAACTACCGGTGCCCGCAGATCTCAATTAACCTCCGGTAATCAGATCTCCCTTTTGGGGGATCTCCTAGCCTAAGCAGATGCCCTCCTCTTGCCTCAAGAGCAGCGCCACTGGCTAATGGAGTCATGCGCCAAAGTATTTGCCATGCATGCCGATTGCTAAATAAAGTTTGTTAAATCTTACCGACTGGCCTCTCATGATTGAAGTGAGGTCTCTAGACCATAGTTCAAGCAGAAGGCCATTCGTGCATAATCTAATCCGATCACCCCTGACGTCAATCAAGTTCTAGTATGACGTGGTCAGTCAAAGTCTTAGTATGACGTCCGTAATGACGTCAGATATGACGTCAGTTAATTCTCATATATATAGCAAGGGTTCTACGTCACCTCTCTCTCTGGCCGATCATAACAGCAGCAGCTTCACAGCAGTCCATCTCCCTTGAGCCCTCCTCCGGAGCGTTGTTTTGCCCCACCCACCTCCCCAGTCCGCCACCAACGAGTCGTGACTCCTGATCCCCCACGGGGGGGGGGATCTCCTAGCCTAAGCAGATGCCCTCCTCTTGCCTCAAGAGCAGCGCCACTGGCTAATGGAGTCATGCGCCAAAGTATTTGCCATGCATGCCGATTGCTAAATAAAGTTTGTTAAATCTTACCGACTGGCCTCTCATGATTGAAGCTGTAGTAGGCTGTAATTAACTTCTGAGTAGTGTAGCTCATACTTCACTTTAGCTTTACATTCATAGTTTACAGTGAACCTGCAGTGCTCCTAAGGTCACCACACCAGCCAGTCAAGCCACACAACTAGTCTCTAACCGTACATTTAGTGCTGACACATAGCCTATATGGCACAGAGCTATTCCTTAAAGGAGGTGCTCTTATGCTATTCACTGTCTTGCTTACTGACATACTATTTACAGGACTATGTGTTTTCCCTACAATGACAAGTACACAGGTGTGTGTAATGTTATACAGTATAAGCCTAAAACAGAGGTCCAGTAGGCCCAATTGACATGTAACGGGGAGGTGTGTGGTCTGAAACAAATATAGGCCTATGCTACATAAATCAATTGGGAGTTAGGACGAAGTGACTATGGTCTCAAGTGGAGATAAAATGATACAGTATATTAAATAATGACTCAATTGGAGATTAAATGGATAAACAGCATTGAGTATCCAGATGACACATTATTTTGTGTTTGTACACAGACAAGTAATCTTAATGAGCCATATGCTCAGTTAGTGGGACAGGTTAGCCAAACATTCCATAGCAATTGGGGCAGGTTGCGAAAAAAGCATAATGGTACACTTAGATAAATATCTTATTTAAAGATAAGGCAGTTAAGAAATAAGTGGCAATACAAAGTTTATTACAACAAGAGAACAGAAAAACTGAACTAGAACATACAACAACAAATCTGTGTTTTTCAGTATGAAAGTGACACTGAGGAAAAATAATTTGAAGAAAGACCCCCCAAAAATGAGGTTGAGGAAAACAGTCAACACCAATACACAATGTCCACCAGATGCAGTACGGCTCTGCACCTAATTCTGCATCCCTGCTAGGAATAGCATATTACCATATTTCAAAGCTGCTTAGACTTAATAACAGATGCAAATCTCAGCAGGTACAAACCGCTGAGCTTTGCATGCCTCTCCATAAGCCAGGAGAAACCCCAAGGTCTAGAGGTTAACTGTGCCAGGATTTTAAGCATCAAGGTTGGCCTCCATGAGCCAGGACAAATCCCCTGGCCTTGAGGTCACGTCTACCCAGTACCAGAGCCGCACAGAGCTGGAGAACATCTGCCTAAGGTGCAGAAAATGAAGAGGGTCAAAAAAATACTATGTGCAATTATTCAACATTCAAATGAATAACAGTTATGTAAACAGCCATAACAATTGTGGATTTTGTGAGTATGCGATCATTTTGGCAGTGAACTCCCATCTTGCCCCAAAGAGTTTTCTGTATGCCTGACAAGGGAGGAATGGTCTGCAACCGGATGACAGAAATGATCACGTCATTTTTTGCAAGTCCAAGTAAAGTTTCAAGTCTTTGAGGGGCAAGTCCAAGTCAAGTCTTAAGTCTTTGAGGACGAGTCTCAAGTCAGTCTGTGTGTGTCTTAATGTAAGTGCGACTCAAGTCAAAGTCTCAAGTCTAAGTTACCATCTCTGTTGGATGATAGGGAAGGATACAGTGTTGAAGAAAGGTTGGACTGACATTATCATGTTTATTATTATTATTATTGTGGTTTATTATTATTATCATTATTATATTTACCTAAAATATGCACCGTCAACCATTTTTTTGACCTTTCATCCTACAGTAATAAAATTAAATCCATTTTGAGCTAAACAAAGGGCATTGATGGAGGGGTAAGGCTGTCTGTCAATTCACAGGCTGCACCAGCGAGAAGAATCTTGACAATCGCTTGGATGAGGATGTCTTCATGGAGTGCTTTCAAATGAAGCAAAAGCAAGATGTGGAAATACATAGCTCCAATATGAGGAAAAATCTTTGCTTCTGGGTGTGCATTGAGCTGTGTCTGAAACCCCTCAAGCCCCAAAAAGTGGAAACAGATTTCAGTTGGGCCATGATCCACGCTGTAGTTCAGGCGTTCAACACCATCAGTGTTCAAGAATACCTGAAGCTTTGCTTCCGGGTGTGTGTCGAGCAGGAGTCAGTGCAGCTGACAGTTGTCCATCTCTGTGCTGCTCACATGCTGAAGCTAATAAGCATGAAGTTGTCAAAGGTGCAGTGCAGAAAAGACACCAAACCGTTTTAGATGTACTGCTTTACCCTCCTTCAAAATGCTACAGCATTTAATCACATCTTGTCTATTGCAAAGGCTAAATAAAGGGCTTTGATGGAGGGGTAAGGCTGTGTGTTAATTCACACATGTAGCAGCTATTTGCTTTCAATTGCATTTCCTAAAAGCGTGAAAGGTGCTATTGATGTCACAGACCAGGGAAAGGTCCAGCATATTTGTGATGAGAAACACCCTGGCTGCGTTCCGATCAGCAAGTAGTTCCCCTTCGAAGTGGACTGCACAGGGTATTCAGCCATTTTAAGTCATATGGCTGAATACCATGTGCAATCCACTTCACTGGGAACTACTAGCAGATCGGAACGCAGCTAGTCAACAAGGCAACCTCAGCGGCCACTAACTTAAATGATCGTCCACAAAGAACAACTTGCCTGTGCAGATGACTAAAAAATACACTTTTGGATGGATACTGAAAGCACAGTAGTATCCATCCAATATGTTGAAGTAGAGTACCGCAGGAATGACGTTAATGATGATGTTAAATCCCCATAGACCTTTTCCCTGATCAACCAAAGTGCTACTTCCGGACTCATTCCTGCGGTGCTCTGTCTCCCTTTGTTGTGCATTCCTACTCCGGGTCCCAGCTGCATATACTTCCAAACCTACCAGATAATAATGGGGCATCTTAGCTAAATGTTTCAGAACATTTGTGCATTTAGCGAAAAAAGCATGTCATTTGGGCCGGTCAAATTTTGGGCAGCCGCAGACAGGCAGGCCGCAGACAGGCAGCCTATGGAAACAATTAATTAATAGAGCAATACAGTTGTGTAGAGACTAATGTGCTACGATCTTGGTGTCAAATCAAATCTTCTATCTGACCAGTCTGAACAACTTTATTGCTGTTGTGTCGATTTAGGTAGGATCAGATTTAGGTGATTTTTCAAAACTTTCCCCTGATAGGATTACTTGATTTAGTGAGAGTTTGAACCAAATTTTGTGGTAAAATGCCTGGGCTACTTAGGGGTGTAAGGAACACCGAGCAGCACTGCAGGATGCCATCCAGACACAGAAGACAGACAGGATGGAATTTGAAAGGGCATACGAAGACAAAAGACCTGATGATTTTGAAGATGTGCAGAAAACCCCGACAAAAGCACCGCCTTCACATGACAAAAAAGACAAATGAAATCATTACAATCTCCAGTGGAGATGAAGTGGCTGAGAGCATGGAGGGAAACAGCCTAGAGTATCCAGATGACACCTTATTTTGTGTCTGCCAACAGCCTAATAACCCTAATGAGCCATATGCTCAGTGTAGCCTCTGCAAGGACTGGTTTCACCCAGGTTGCGTTGGCTACCAAAGTGTGGAAGACATTGCTGCAATATCCCCATGGTCCTGTCCTTCCTGCAGCAGAGATACCAAGGCAATAGACACTGGACAAAAGGACACAATAAAGAGGAGGTTATCCTTTGCTAGAGAACTGCCATCTTGCCCCAAAGATTTTTCTGGATGCCGCACAAAGGAGGAATGGTCTGCCATTAAACCGGATGGAGAAACCATAAAATAAGGAATATTGCCACATGACAAAAAAGACATGAAATCACAACCTCCAGAAATCATTACAATCTCCAGTGAAGATGAAGTGGCTGAGAGAATGGAGGGAAACAGCCTAGAGCAGGGATACTCAACTTGCTTTGCCCAGGGGTCACCTTCGTGAAATGATAGGAGGCCAGGGGCCAGTTAATAAACAATCAATATACATTTTTCTGTAGCGGATTGGAGGTTTTTGGGGTGTCTGCCAGAGTTTAGTCTGACATTGTTGTGCACACCAGATAGTTGTTAGGTTAAGTACATACATAAGTGCCTGGGTAGCGAGCAGACGGCGGTATTTGACAATTTAGCTGTAGCTCAGTCAAACTTTATTTCATGTTAGTTTTTATTGTGAGATTAAAATGAAATTATTAGAAAATTGTCGGGGGGCCACTCTGCACTCTGTCGCGGGCCGCATCTGGAACCGGGCCGCAAGTTGAGTATCACTGACCTAGAGTATCCAGATGACACCTTATTTTGTGTCTGCCAACAGCCTAATAACCCTAATGAGCCATATGCTCAGTGTAGCCTCTGCAAGGACTGGTTTCACCCAGTTTGTGTTGGCTACCAAAGTGTGGAAGACATGGTCCCAGACTGAGCATGAGTTTGCAGTTGGAGGGAATGACTCCCAAGGTGCCTACTAACTACTATCTGAGTCCCAGCTGCAGTTTCTTCAACACCTACAAAAGAACACACACGACACTGTCGCCAACCTGAGCGCAACAAACTTAAAGGTCCCAATTCGTGCAGCTGTAACCTCTTAAAAACGTGTGTCTCTGGTCCATAAAACATGATTCTGGATTAATCTATCGAAAATATAGCAAACCCGTTTGTTGTGACGGAGTTCTCACTCCCTCTTCTGGTTGCTTCCCAAGAACGGCTTGTTTCTATAATATATTCAGAACTAACAGTTCCCATTGGCCGCTGAGGGAGAGCCCGCCCCAGGCTCCCAGCGGCCAATCAGATTAGCGTCTGTGGACCAGCACGCTAGGTTGCGAGTTATCGTTAACTAAACGGTACTACGCTAAAGAGGACATCTCAAAATGCCTAGACTTACCGAATGCACCTCTGCAGTTGCTGGATCACGTACAGTTGGCGTCGCTCCAGCTAGAAGTGTTAATTTTTTGGCTATAGACTAAATGGTGCAGGTAGCTTGTGTGAGAGAGACCCGCGCAGTATGCAGAGGAAGCTAGTGACGTCCCGATTCCCCCAGATTCCCCTCTGGGCAAACGAAGCGTTTGGGGGTGTGGCTTGGAGGAGACTGCAGAGGGACGCTGGATAGGGACAAATCCAACTGTGGCAGTTCTGAGCGTGTGACCACTCATTACAGGGAGGGCTGACAGCAGTATATATGCATTTACAAGTAAAAACAGCTTTTGCACGGAATGGGACCTTTAAAGGAAAACTTGGAGAATTTAGTCCCATGCTTGTCCACACAAAACAACTTGCCTGTGCAGATGAAGATAAACTTTTAGCAGGAAACCATGGGGATGTGAAGTCTCTCAAGGTTCTGCAGAAGATATCCAGCGAGAAGAATCTTGACAATCGCTTGGATGAGGATGTCTTCATGGAGTGCTTTAAAATTCCGCAAAAGCAAGATCTGGAAATACATCGCTCCAAAATCAAGCACAGTAGTATCCAGTATGTTGCAATGTCTCCTTTTGTTGTGCATTCCTACTCTGAGTCCCAGCTGCAGTTTCTTCAACACTTACAAAAGAACAAGAGTTGTTTGCTGTATTTGGATGCCACTGGCAGTGTAGTTGCCAAACCTCACTCAGCCAGCCAATCAGTACTGTACTATGCTCTCGTCAGTCCTTGTCAGTCTACAACCAAAACTGTGGTTCCTGTGGCTGAAATGCTAGCAGCTGATCAAACCACAGCAACAATTCTGCACTGGTTGACTAGCCTGTGTCGAGACTATTACAAGCTGAAACCCCTCAAGCCCCAAAAAGTGGAAACGGATTTCAGTTGGGCCATGATCCACGCTGTAGTTCAGGCGTTCAACCAACCCATTCTCACTCCGAGCGCGTAGCATATTGACGCTTTGTCCCGTCCCTTGTGCGTCGCTTGTTACTAACATGGTACCCTTGAGCGACCCATGAAACGACTTGGGCTTTCCGACTAAACTCAATGTAAACCCATGGAAGTCATCTTTGACGCTTATGGCAACTGCTCCCCCATTAGCCTAACTGCTCCCCCATTAGTCAACTGCTCCCCCATTAGGGTCTGGAGGAGCTAACCTCTCCCAGACCCTAACCCTAAACCTAACCTCTCCCACCCCCCATGCCTAAACCTAACCTCCCCCAGACCCTAATGTCTACATTCCACTAGGTCCGTGTTCGGTCCGTCTGCGCTGCGGTACGGCATCGGAGCCGATACGTTTCCACTCTAATCATTGTGTCAACTCCCACCTACTCCGCTGCGTTGCGTGTCTACTCCGTCCCAGCTCCGACGATCCGGAGCTCTCCGAAAAAGATACGCAAGGGTTCTATTTTTAACGGATGACGGAGCAAAGCCGCAGCAAGTTGGGCGGAGCCAGGCATGAAATCAACAGGGCAGAGGTGTTTACAGCATTCAATATCAAGCCAGAGGACAAATATGTATGAGGAAAAGTGAATCATTGAAGTGGAAAACCACAAAATAATATATGACACAACACATCCTTTTTACAAGGACAACACCAAGCAAGCCCACCCCTCCTCTGCTTCTCCAGTTGGGAACAATGATCTTCTGCCTGTTTGTCGTTGTATTTATCCCACATACAAATTGTCTCGCGCGATTTTACCACGAGAACCTGTCGGTCTCGTCACTCTAGCTGTCTGACGGAGCAGAGCCGTGACGTGCTCTGCACGCAGCCGGTTAGTGTTGCCGCAGCACAGAGCACGGAGCAAAACCGGAGCTCAGCCGCAACGCAACGCAATGCAACCAGTGGAATGCTGGTGTAACCCTAACCTCTCCCACCCCCCATGCCTAAACCTAACCTCCCCCAGACCCTAACCCTAAACCTAACCTCTCCCACCCCACCCCCCACGCCTAAACCTAACCTCCCCCAGACCCTAATGGGGGAGCAGTTGACTAATGGGGGAGCAGTTAGGCTAATGGGGGAGCAGTTGCCATAAGCGTCAAAGATGACTTCCATGGGTTCGCATTGAGTTTAGTCGGAAAGCCCAAGTCATTTCATCCCAGCTGGCACGGGACGTCAGTTTAACGTCATATCGACATTGGACTCCAACGTTGAACTGACGTTGGATTTTGGTTGAGAATGAAAATCGGGTTGACGTCAAAACACAACGTTGGCAAGACATCAGCGTCCAACGTTAGATAGACATCAGCCTCTGACGTTGGTTAAACATCAGCATCCTACTTTGGATAGATGTGGAATTTTGGTTGGGAATGAAAATCGGGTTGACATCAAATCCCAACGTTGGGCAGACACAAGCCCCCAACGTTGTATAGACGTCAGTCTCCAACGTTGGATAGATGTAGGATTTTGGTTTAGAATGAAAATCTGGTTGCCGTCAAAACCCAACATTGGCAAGACATCAGCCTCCAACGTTGGATAGACATCAGCCTCTGACGTTGGTTAGACATCAGCATCCAACGTTGGATATATGTAGAATTTTGGTTGGAAATGAAAATCGGGTTGACATCAAATCCCAACGTTGGGCAGACATCAGCCCCCAACGTTGTATAGACGTCAGCCTCCAACGTTGGATAGATGTAGAATTTTGGTTGAGAATGAAAATCTGGTTGACGTCAAAACCCAACGTTGGCAAGACATCAGCCTCCAACGTTGGATAGACATCAGCCTCTGACGTTGGTTAGACATCAGCATCCAACGTTGGATATATGTAGAATTTTGGTTGGAAATGAAAATCGGGTTGACATCAAATCCCAACGTTGGGCTGACATCAGCCCCCAACGTTGTATAGACATCAGCCTCCAACGTTGGATAGATGTAGAATTTTGGTTGAGAATGAAAATCTGGTTGACGTCAAAACCTAACGTTTGCAAGACATCAGCCTCCAACGTTGGATAGACATCAGCCTCTGACGTTGGTTAGACATCAGCATCCAACATTGGATAGATGTAGAATTTTGGTTGGAAATTAAAATCGGGTTGACATCAAATCCCAACGTTGGGCAGACATCAGCCCCCAACGTTGTATAAACATCAGCCTCCAACGTTGGATAGATGTAGAAGTTTGGTTGAGAATGAAAATTGGGTTGATGTCAAAACCCAACTTTGGGCTGACATCAGCCTCCAACGTTGGCTAGACAGCCTCAAACATTGGATAGACATAGAATTTTGGTTGGGGTTGACGTCAAAACCCCATGTTGAGTAGACATCAACCTCCAACGTTGGCCAGGCATCAGCCTCCAACGTTATATAGACACAGAATTTTGGTTGGGGTTGACATCAAAACCCAACGTTGGCTAGACATCAGCCTCCAACGTTGGCTAGGCATCAGCCTCCAATGTTGGCTAGACATGGGTAGAAATTTAAATCTGGTTGATGTCAAAACTTTCGTATCACAAAAAGAAAAAAATCAACATTGAATACAGAATTTTAGAAAACAGGATTTATTTTCAGAACGTAAGAAATTAGATTATCACATTAAAGGTACATTCAGCAATGTTTTTGTGTTAAAATAAGTGTTAAATGGCTCTATATTCTGACAGCAATCACTGAAATCGAGTGTTTGATCAGTGACTTAAACCCCCAACTTCGCTGTCCTCTATGTCTCTCCTGTAGTCCTGCATGCAGGGCGGACGTATCTCTGCAACTGTAACTCGTAGAGACTCATGGATGGATTTGGGGTGAGAAAATATATTATAGTCCTTTATAGGCATCTCGATCTGACCTTCCGTTTCCGAGAAAATGTCAACTTTTGTCTGATTGGATAGTTTGAGGTCAGTGCCAATTTGTATCGGCCACCACTGCCTGGATCCAGGAGAAGTGCAGAGAACATAAGCAAGACCTGTATATGGCTTTCATTGATCTCTCGAAGGCATTCGACACAGTAAATCAAAAGCTACTCTGGGACCTACTCAGTCGATTTGGAGTCCCACCCAAATTCCTCTCCATTCTAAAGCTATTTCATGACGGCATGCAAGCCCACGTTCAAATAAGTGGACAACAGTCTGACCCTTCTACGTCAAAGTAGGAGTAAAACAAGGATGTGTCTTAGCCATCATCATCTTCAACATCTTCCTCACAGCAGTCACTCTCCTCTCCCATAAGCATTCAATTCCATCTGTCTTAGTTTGCCATAGTCTCTCTCCAGACTCAAATATTACGTTGAATCGCTGCGCTCCGTATACTACATAAGTGAGTCTGTGCCAGTTAACAGCCACTGCTGGTTTTGAAGGCGGGTTGAAATTGAATGAGTGACAGGTCGTAGCACCGATGAGAGAGCAAATGGGCTGCGCCTCCCGTGTTGTCTGATCGCAAAGTCGTTACTGATTGGAGAGGACTGAAGCCATCACTGGCATATGACTGGCCAAGTGAACGGTTCCCTCCCATAACCAGCCCTCTGAGGGAAAGTGTCCCTAGATACCTAGTGTATCAGCGTAAGAACTCTCATGGGTCTGGCGTCGAGACTAAGTTTGCCATAACTTCTATGTACTGTATCAATTCAACAGAATTCAGATACAACAGAAAGTAGCTGGCCCCCAGGTATTTTCACATTATCAAATCTGGCCCCCATTCAAAAGGGTTTGGACAGCCTTGCCATGTATAGTCTCATATCACAATATTGATATAAAATCGATATATTGCCCACCCTTAATATTGAGTGCCAGAATCAACCTCCCAATGATGCAATTTGTAGAAAAACATTGGATTTCATTTATCAATCACTGCTTTCAATGTCTTTCTGATGTAAATGTTTTATTTTTACAACCAGATCACCCTATTAAATAAACAGCGTCATGACTCAATAATGTTACTTGGCAGAGGGTCGCTCGTACTGAGCACATTTCCTCGTCAAACTGACGGTGAAAAATGTTTGCTCGTCACAAAATAAAAAACTTATTTGAGGGAATGTAATTAGGTTATCGATCACATTCGCTAACCTGTTGCTCTTTTAAGTCGGGATGTTTGTCGGCGTTTGGTCAGCTCCCTTCGCCAGTTCGCCTCCGCACTTTTAAACATTGTTTACTGACGGGCTATGTAGTGTCAGTCCCTGTCACTGTCAGCAATGTAACGTAAGCAAAATAATCCCATATTTCGCTCTGTCCATGTCCAAGACAAGACCGTATGTGCTCACAGCAGCCATGTTTGTTGTGTTGAAGCTCTGAATGAGTGAAAGAGAGGAGCACCACTTGGAGCACTCTTCGCACACCCCCACATGGACACAATGTCACATGCATGTAACATAAAATTATTTATTTTAAAAGCACGCAAATTATTTTTAACTCAGCGTAAATGAACATCATGATTGAGAACATATATATTCACATCGAAAAAATAACACATTTAAAAGGTCTTGAATGTGAAATGGCAGAACATGACTGTTACAACACAGAACTGAAGCTCAGACAACAATTGACAAGGTTTTAAGACATTTCTACAGTGATGGCAGACCAATATATATTTTTCCTCCAAAAAAAGAACACTCATGAAGGCCTTCCATTTGCCTGTCCCTCACTCTCTCACACTCACCTCACTCATGAAGGCCTTCCATTCGCCCATAGGCTTTTTGTAGGAAGGGGTTGAATGTCCATCACGGATGGCATCATGGTGGATCTCAGCTTGCAGTACTGAGAGCACTGTTGAGTCACACTTGGAGTAAGTGAGGTGTAGGACATAATAATATGCCATCGGGTAGACAAGTCCCTCTTTCAACCGATCTCTTTCGAAGGTCGCCACTGGCATGCTCCCATGGCGATCATGCAGTTTTCCTCACTGATGACCACAACTGGAGATGATAGAGGTTGTTGGCGCAGGAAACCGTTTGGGTCTTCTGAAACCTAGATGACAAAAGTCAATGTAAAAGATTAGAAAACTACCAATTAGAAAAACCATCACAGTTAAAACAATCATTATACATCAAATCGGAGAAAAAGATTTTGTATAATTTTTTTGCTGACCAGATACTGAAACCAAGTTTCAATAAAGCGACTCTTAAAACAAAAATCACAGTGTGAACACTTCTCCTTATGTCATTGTGAAAATGACAAAGTACAAAACATAATGTAGGCATGCAGTATCCAATATACTGCACAAGTCTCACCGTAAAGACATGGAACTGGGCCTCGCTGCTTAAAGCTGGAGTGCATAACATAAACAAATGTTTATGTTATGCACATATTCAGCTATTGCAAAACGACTTCACACAATGCTGATTAAGCCTATCTGCACCACATAACTCTCTCTGTGCATTTCTCAGTATACCTGAGTTTTCTACCTGTCGGGCACGACTGTGTCGGATTGAAAACTCTGGTATATTGAGAAATACAGCATTGTGGGAACTTGTTTGGCAATGCCTTGAACGTAATGGACATTTGTTTATATAAACAAATTGTAAATGTACTCACTCCAGCAATTGTAAATGTACTCACTCCAGCTTTAAAGAGAAAGCCACAGAAACACAACCCCATAAGAGACTACTTTCCTGACATTTCCTGTTTTATCAGGAAAGTAGCTCCGGCTATCTATTTGCTTCGAAAATAAAATGTACAATGTCTCGTAATGTTATTACCTAGGTTATCCTACAAGTAGTCATGGCTAAGAAGTAGGGCTGAACGATTAATCGAATTTAAATCGAAACCGAGATTTGAAACAACGCAATTAGATTAATCGCAAAGGCTTCGATTTAACATGTGACATGACTGCATGTAGGTACACGTTACGTGACGTCGTTACGCAGCAGCAGCACGCCGTAGTAGATGGACGTATGTTTACGCAGCAGCACCAGCATCAAACGTGCCTGGATGGAGGAGGAGAAACCTAGCTGCAGCCCCATGGCTGCAGCAGTCTGCAGAATATAGCTAGCGAGCCGATTAGCGAACTTTACAAAAGTTGACACATTATTCACTCTGACTGGATTTTTAATAGTGCGCCACTGACTGGATTCTCTACAATGGAAGGGCAGCTATCTAACAAGACTCGGAAGTGTAATAGCTTCAGCCGAACAAGAACAAGAAGCGGCCGCCGGATGATTTAGCACCGAAGAAAGGCTGGAACTACTTTGGATTTAGAGCATCGGTTAGTTAGACAGTGTTAAGCAAGCGCGGTGCCGACAACGCTTCAAACGTCATAAAAGCTATGGAAATCAACAGATGGACCAGACTCCAGTGCTTCACCACAGACTACACCTCGCCATCGGTACGTTATTTAGCCTAGCAGCTAGGGCTAGCAACGTAGCAAGTTAACTTTACTAACGCTAGCTCTCTCCCTAAGGAGATAGCTCATTTAGCTAGTAAAGTTAGCTTGCTAGCCCTAACTGGCTAGCTCACGTTACATGTCCTCTTCCCCTCTCACTTAACATTATCAGTCTGACTCTGCCTGAATGCAGTAGGCTACTTGTATTGTAACGTTAGCTTGGTAAGCCTACAGTAATGTCTAAATGCCCCTCTTCACCTCCCCCAATATATTATATAGCCAATATATTGTCAGTCTGGGAAATGGAATGATTCTGTAGTAGCTAATGTCCTCTCTCCCAGCGTTCTGCTCTCTCCCTCCCCATCTCTCCTCCCTACTTTCTCTCCCTCCTACATCATCTATAATTAGTTCCAATCTTAAAAATGCAATACAGCCATGTAGTACTTATAGAATAATTTGGTTAATTATTTTGTTTTTCAGAAAAGTTGCGAACAAGCTACATAAGTGCAGAGAATGTCCCACAAATCAAGGCCCGGGTGAAGAGAGAGATGGAACAAGTGCAGGTGGCACTAAAGGTAACTTGCATTAATTCTCTCCTCTCCCACTCCTCTCTCCTTATCCTCCCCCTCTCTCCCCTGGCTTTCCTTGCAAAATAGGGCTTCACTGAAACACTGCTTGTGTATATAGCCTGCCCTGTGCCCCGTATTTGATGTGTGAATGAATGTGTGTGCTGTGAATTGCATTAATGTGAAACTTAACAGTTGTGTCTGTGTTTTGCAGGAGAAGAGGGCTGTCATCACCCCCAGATGCTGCTGCTGTGCCTCAAAGTGCAGCACAGGAAGGAGCCAGGCCATCGGCTGCAAAAAAGGCCAAGCGATCCTTGGGCAGTTACTTCAAGAGCTGCAGCGATGCTGGTGCTTTTTGTTTTGTTTGTATTGTTAAAGACTGAGACACAGAGAGAATTGCAGCTGTTGTTTAAAAGCAAATAAATGTTGCTGGAAGGAATTCTTATCCAAGTTCTCATCCTTGCATTATAATATAGAGCAGTTTGTTGATTGTGATGTTTGAATGTGGTAGGCAAATGCTCCATTGTGTTTTACATTTATTACAGTTAATATTGCACTGAAACTTGATTAAAAAAAAAATCGAAATTAAATCGAAATCGCAATATCGGTCAGAAAAATCGCAATTAGATTTTTTACCCAAATCGTTCAGCCCTACTAAGAAGCACTTTTACATTTGCAAGTGTTTTTTTATACTTTCATATTATAGACCAGAAATAGATTTTTTGCTAATAAGCATTTCCATTTTCCATGCTTCCATTTTAGAAATGGAAGCATTTTTTTCTCCTTATGCATAAAATGCGTAGTGAAACCATGACCCAAAAACAAAAGGTATGTGGACTGTGGGCTAATGTATTGTTGCAATATTGCATACAGAGTATTAAAAAATACATACATGTTTCATCACTGCTATCCTGGCGTTGCTCTGCGGTGCTCATTGCAGGTGACTGGCATTGCTGGTTTCAGATCGGCATGGCACTTGGGTGCTGGCTGCAGGTTACATCAGAAGAAAAAAGTATGGGGAAATATTAGGTTTCCAAACACTTACAAATGAATGGAATACTAAGATCCCTGGACAGACACTAAAGCTGTTGCGTGGCCTAACGTTTTCATCCAAAGACTCACAGATGCATACAGTATATTAAATGCAATACCACATACATGTTATCACTGTGATCTTGGTGTTGCACTGGGGTGCTGGTGCTTCCTGCAGGGGGCTGGTGTTGCACTGACGTGCTCCCTGCACTGACCCTTTTGTCTCACATCACAAGGTGCCATACAGCCTCAGGAAGTTTTCAGGACCGGGAAAAAGATTGTTGATTTCATCCCGGGAGAGTGAGTGCAGCAAGTCTTCTCCAACATTAGTAGCTGGAACAGAAGTTACAGTTAGGGGCAAGAAGACACTGAGCTTATCACTGAATTAATTCAGCCTTGTGTACATAACAGTTGAGGATATTCCACTATCTTTTTTTTTTTTAATTGTGACATTTCCTCTTTCCTGTACAATTGCCAGTGTTCTGAGATTTTGCTCACTCTTGCTACAGCAGACCTGCCAACCTTGGAAAATGATTTTTAGTGCCACACAGCATGTGTTTTGGCCTTGTGCTTAGTTCACATGCTTTCGCACTACAGTGCACATAACATCACTGTCAATGTGACAGTGTTAGCCAGATGGCTAATTTCCAACTGTTGTCCCTTGGCCAGAACTTAAGTTAGCCATTACTCAGTCAAAAGTTTGAGTACACTTGCTTAAACCATTGTCGTTTCATGATATATTTCAATTTGTGTGCTTACACCAGCTCAGTGGCCTTGTGGTTTGAGTGTCCGCCCTGAGACTGGGAGGTTGTGAGTTCGATCCCCGGCCGAGTCATACCAAAGACTATAAAAATGGGACCCATTTGCCTGCCTGCTTGGCACTCAGCATCAAAGCGTTGGAATTGGGGGGTTAGATCACCATATGATCAAATGCGGAGAACAAATTTCGCACACTCAGGTGTGTGACAATCAGTGGGACTTTACCTTTACACAAGCGGATAACCATAAGTGAAATGCAAGTAAACGTATGTTGTGATGTCAATTCTGAATAAAGTAGTTAAGTTAGTAGTAGTTAATAGTTAACACAATTGGAGAACATAGAAAAAATACTATATTGATCATAGTTTCACTGTTATCCATCTAACCATAGCAAAAAAATATGTTGCTCATTCTGATCTCTTGAGACTAACTAGAGCCTCCTTATTTTTTTATCATTCTGTGCTCATTTATTTCTTGCTCCTAAAGCTGTGTTCACACCGAGATATTTATTTTTCTCTCTGTCGCTTGATTCAACCCTATGGAATCACTCTGTCGCTCTGTTTAAATCGCTCGTCAACAGGCACAATAATTGACGGACATCTGGGGGCTATAACGTTACGCAATGTCATGATATTTGTCCACTACGAGCCACTGTAGTTGTTTACAAGCTAAGCCTATCAGCGTGCTCCTAACGTGAGCTAGTACAGACTTCATTTCGGCTATGTTCACACAGCAAACATTAGTGCTTGAATCTGACTTGTTGCTCACATCTGATTTTTTGTGTGGCTGTTCACACAGACTTTTTAAAAGTGGCCCATATCAGACTCCAGTGTGAACAGGTCGCGGACCTGAAGTGACCCGCATGTGCAGCACACTGCTGTTCTACATAAACCCAGAAGAAGACAGCAGTAAACATGGCGGTAGCTGACGATGTTGTTTCATCTGTTGTTTACGGTTCAATTTACAAGTTATTGTGCAGTGGAAGACAGGGAATATAGTTAAGTTAAGTTAAGTTATCCTTTATTTATCCCCTTGGGGAAATCCATCCTCTGCATTTGACCCATCCTCTACTAGGAACCTTCCTAGAACTAGGAGCAGTGGGCAGCCACTGTGCAGCGCCCGGGGACCAACTCCAGTTATTTTGCCAGTACCTTGGTCAGGGGCACTGACAGCCAGGAGTATTAACCCTAACATACATGTCTTTCTTTGATGGTGGGAGGAAACCGGAGCACCCGGAGAAAACCCACACGGACACGGGGAGAACATGCAAACTCCACACAGAAAGGACCTGGGACGGACCGGGGTTCGAACCCGGGACCTTCTTGCTGTGAGGCAACAGTGTTAACCACTGAGCCACCGTGCCGTCATATAGGTGCAGATGATAGCGAGGAAGAGGAGAAAGAGAGCCTTTAGATTTTTTTTTAATAATGGCTTTCTGTGGAGCAATAGCTGCTACTTCTTGCTAATACTTATGAGGTCTAAAACCTCACTGTTCCTCCACTGATTACCTCCCTCGCAGCTGTCCTCCATGTTTGTAATCACAATCTGGTCCTCCCTCCTCCCGCCAGTGCAGAATAGTGACGAATGTCGCTCTGGAATGACGTAAAAGTCACATTGAAGCATTAAGTCAGATATGGGCAAGATGTCTGTTCACACCGGAGTCACATTCCAAAACATCAGATTCGAATCTGATGTTTTTCCACATTTGAAAGTAGCCCAGGTCGTCTTTAAAAAAGTAACTTTCAATGTGACTTGTACTGTTCACACAGTCATAAAAAAGACTGACCTGAGTCACTTAGGTGGGAAAAGATTAGATTCAAGCACTAAGGCTGGCTGTGTGAACGTAGCCTTCATGTCAGCTGTCAATGCGGTTTGTTGCCACACAATAACCAGCGGTTTGTTCCAAGCCAGTGTGATATTTGACACACTCTCACACGGCAGCCAATCAGCGTTGAACAGGGAGCGACTGATGCCAGCGTAATTTAGCTCGAGCTGGGATATTTCATCCCGGGCGGAGAGCGTATTTTCGATGCCAGCGAAAAACTTTAATAGGTCGGTGTGAACGCAGCTTTAGGGTCCCTTAGGAGCAATAATCTTTTTAGTTTAGGGGTTAGGATCGATTTTTTTAATGACTTGGCTCTCTCAGACAGCTTCTTTGACATGTTTTTCAAAGTGAAAACCAAGTTGTCAGGTGACGTAAGGATCCCACGCGAGAACGACCCACCCCCCTCTCAAAAGACCCAAATCGAAAATGGAATAATTTCTCTAGTTTTATTTTACAAGTATGAAATAATTTAGCTTACTACAATAATGATGTCTACTTTCTAGTGATGCGCGGGTCAGGTTTTTTTAAGGCCCGCCCCAACCCAACCCGTCATCGGAGCCAGCCCGCCCCGCCCGCCCCGTTAAAATATCTGAAAATTCCGAACCCAGCCCAACCCAGCAGCCCGCAACGGCCAATTTAATGTAATATGTCTCCGGACGCAGGAGGAGCACAGCAGAGCTTCCAAGGTGTGCAAAGCAGCTAATAACTCTGTCTCTCTCCCCCCTCTCTCTCTCTCACACAGACACACACACACACACAGACACTCACATGCTGCCCTGCGCGACAACAGTTGTAGCCTAGGCCTGCTCTGGATGAGTTGCGCTGCTGCTTTCATGTCGGTCTTTCTTCAATTAATCCATGGCCCAAAGTGCGGATGGCGTGACCGCGCAGTGTTTCAAATGGAGGTAGCAGGTATAGAGGTAGGCACTAGGCAGGCTACAGAAACAGTTCTTATTCTTCCCCATTTCTTTTAATTACCTCATGCGCTCTCAATTGTTGCAGTAGTAGGCTAAACGTAGTAGTGCAGCAGGTGCGCACTCGGCTTGCAGATACGGCCAGACTCGCTGTCTGATTTCTTTTAATTACCTCATGCGCACTCAATTGTTCACAGCCTACTCACGTTGCAGTAAAGTTGACAAATAGATCACAGTCGAGTCCACAACAGAAAATCTGCGGTGGCATTATATGGACACTTCAAATAATAATTACAGCGAATAATCCTTCCAAAGTGTTTGTTTTGAGAGCACATAGGCTACCTCATTGAAGCGTTTCTTTACTCCATGTAGGCTATAGAGAGTGCAGCAGGAGTCTGTCTGATTGTGTGTACCTACATGCGAGAGAGAGTTAACGTCTTTAAGGTTAATTACTCTGCGTGTTTCATTGCTCTAAAGTATTTAATAATGTTGCTTTGTCACGTTCTGAGCCTGCCCCGCCCGCACCCGCGATATTTTCATAATTTGCCAACCCAGCCCGCCTGCGGGGCGGCCCAGCCCGCCTGCGGGGCGGCCCAGCCCGCGGGACCCGGCGGGTTCTGGGTGACCCGCGCATCACTACCGGGCAGGCATCAAACAGCACAAGGAGGCACAGATCACCGGAAATGTCCATATCTGTGCAGATAAGCATGCAAAAGATTACTTGGATTAATGTTAATGCAAAGGCCTATGTAATTTAATTGGCTTTTCATAACTCTCATTCTAGAATATCGCTATTCACAATGTCCCATCCGCGGTTCATGGCTCATTCCTGGCGGCATGACGGCAGCGCCTTTCTCCCCGGCTGGGAAGCAGCATAGTGAGCCAGCCAGGGACTGTAAGCTGGATTTACATTATATAGAGAGGCAAAGTGAACGTCACTTCCTGCCTTTCTCTCTGTACCAGCATCTGAAAAAATATGAATGGAGTGAACGGCGAGAGACGATACTTTTTTGATCCTGTTTGAGTTGATTGACAAAACTAAACCTTACGTTTCAGTTTCAGAACAAACTGCGACTTTCTTGACTTGCAAAGTTATCTTTTAAATTGACAAATTTACCAAATGTGACAAATGTGTACCCCGTGGCAGAATTCAAACGGGATCAAAAAAGTATTGTCTCTCACCATTCACCCCCATTCATATTTTTCCAGATGCTCGTACCGAGAGAAAGGCAGGAAGTGACGTTCACTTTGGCTCTCTATAATGTGCCCGGCAGTAAGTACATCATGATACAGAAGTTAGATACACGCTTACAATGCCAGACTTCAAGCTGTCTATCACCGTGGAAGTAAAGAGATTGTATAACAACAATGAGCCAATCACATTCCCCTGCATCCACATTTAATCCAACAAGTTAATAATAATCCTGTAATTTGGAGTAGATTTTTTTTTTAAGTTGCTTGTACTGCATATCCAGTGTGAGATGCAGATGTTTTCTTACTTGGGTCCAGCATGGGCTGTTGTCCTCAGACTGGGCAGAAGAGGTGTGAGGAGTTGGAGTGGATGGCAGTGGACGTGTCCATTGGCTGGACAGAGGGGGAGGCAGATGCATCACTTGGTTGGCCCTGGAAGCAGACACAAGAGACAAGATAGCAGACAAGTGTGTTACCATACAATGACGCAGTGTAATGTTATGTGTGGTTGTATGCAGTCATAATGCCTTATTATAAATGGTTTTAACTTGACAACAAAAACATTCTAAATTGAACCCCAGCTCACTTCCTGTTGCATTAAAAAAATCATTAAAGTGGAGGACTGGCCATTCTGTGAAAACCGTCTATTAGGGGTGCACCGATCACGTTTTTTGCCACCGATCACCGATTGCCGATCACCTATGAGAAATATCTGCCCAACCGATCATCGACCGATCACCGATTACCGATTACCGATCACCGATATATATATATATACGCCCTGGGGTGTCCGTAAAAACACGAGGCAGGAGACAGATGGGAGTTCAACCGTTTAGTTGTCAGTTCTCTTCAGTACAGTACAGCAGTATAGGCTCTTTACAGCATTATGACAGGAATAGTAGGATTGTGTGTGGTCTGGAAAAAGGAGGCAATAAAATATACAAACAGGTCAGTAACCAAGCTTGCTGTTATATAGGCCAATTATAGTGATAATTAACAACTAATAATATATAAATGATAATTAGGTAAACTGTAAGTCAGTTACTCTTAAACACCAGTGACTAAAGCCAAAGAGCTCCCACTCATAGAACCGGGGTTATGCACAATAACCGTCATACATTGGGATCCGCATCGAACGAACATCAAAACGACCCGCCCATCGAGGCCGAGTTACAGTGTTATAATTAGCAGCACTATGAGTGCGATCTACATAATGGTGACAGGGTTACATGACGGGAGAAACAACAGAATCACAAGCTACACACCAGCTAAACTCCATCTGAGTAGTGGCATTAATTAGCGCAACAGACAATCAAACGGCAAATGCACGCCTAAACAAACGTTATTGCAATGATTGCAGGTAGATCGATCTAAAACCAAAAGGGAATGCAATACAGGAATATTAACATAATAATGACTTACTGGTTGGTCATATACGCACACATGGAAGAAGGGGATTAGAACATGTTCAACTGATGTTAAAAGAAAGGAAGAAAGTCCGTCTGAACGGAGCGCACATCCACATACAGCCGCACACTTTCGCTTCCTTCAAAGTGCCCGCGGGAACATCAATGCTTGCGTGGAAATTGTCTGTGTGTGCGCGTGCACTATCCCGACTACCACAGTACCACCGTGTCAATCTGGGACTTTAATACACACGGACTTAACAGCATGCAAATGCCTCGGTAGGCGGGAGGACTGGAGGTAACTTCTCTCTGCTGAGGCTGCTCTAATCACCAGCTGATTTGTGTGATTCAAAGACGCAAGGGGTGTGTTGACAGTCTGGTGCGGTGTGTGCATGGAGGTGAGTGAGTACACTGACGAAAGCAAAGCGTGTGCTTTGCAACACAATGATATAAACGTTAGAGCACAATATGAAAGTTAAACGATAGACATTGAAGACATGAAAATGGGCTGCCTCATGTTTCTCACGTGCAGCATGATCGGCTATGCGATCGGCAACATTAAAGGAATATCGGAAACAGCAGATCACATATTTGAGGTCCAAATCGGCCGATACAGATTGCGTGTCGATCGATCGGTGCACCCCTACCGTCTATAGTAGTGTTGTGAGATAATGCGCCTTTGTCAATAGTGGTCATCAAACTTCTGTTGGTCATCCATGTGAACATGAAATGAAACACACCACACAACAGCTCTACCTGTATCTGCTGGGCTCCATCATGTTGAGACGAGAGGCAGGTTGAAGATCCCCAGCCTGACTGTTCTCCGTTCCTCTGTGGTCCACTCTCAACTAGCATCACACAGCGTAGCATAAGGAAATTGGGGAAGTAGAGTGTTCAAAACGCTCTCCTACCCGTCTCCGACGTCCAATCGCGGATCCAAAGATATAATAATATTTCATGAAGTTTTACTTCCCAGGTGCACTGGATAGATACTAGATAGATCAGTTTTATTTCTGTCATGCACCATATTTGTGGTGCCTAGCCTGTATGTCCTTACAAGACACAAATCATTCAAGTTCAACACTTGATTTGATGATTTGATCAATGTGCTGCCGTATCCGTGTGACTGCAATGTTGTATGTTTGCTCAGACGCATGCACCATGATAGTGAGATCAAACACCCTGCTGTAAATTCAGCACAGGCTGTGGAAAGACTGCTTTTTAAAGGTTGTTTCATGCAGGAATATCATTAAAACCGCCGCCTAAACTACTGGCTTCCATAGGGATATTATTATATCTTTGGATCTGTGATTGGACGTCGGAGACTGGTAGCAGAGAGTTTTGAACACTTGACTCCCCAATTTCCTTATGCTATGCTGTGTGACGCGAGTTCAGAGTGGATCACAGAGGAACAGAGAACAGCGGAACATATGTGGCTAGACACACTGTAGCTGTTGGCAAAGATATGCAAAGGCATGACTTACATACAGGTTTCTCTGACATTTCTATAAAAGCGTCTCAGTCACTCTCTCATACAGTGAATTATGAATCATTCAAGCAATTTTTTACTCAGAAGTCTAATAGATTTTACCTGAAGCATAGAGGCAGAGGGAGACAGATGAAATCCAGGTGGGGGAAAGCTGTGGATGGATTTCAGGGAGGACACTGCAGCAGCAGGTGGGAAACATCTTACAGGCTCCCAGTTATTTCCTGGTCTATAGAGTACAAACATCCTTGTCCTCAATCAATTTAATCAACCAAAATCTCATACTGTTTCATCATACTGCTTTCTTAGCTAACTTAACAAGAATACATTTACACATTAATACACAGCAATGTGTGCTGCTGAAGCTACCCACTACATTCTCATTTTGCATACAAACACTTTGATAGACACTGAGCTAATGAGCACATGTTGAGAAGTAAATCAGAAGACACAACTAAGTTGTGCTATCCATTACCCTGCACCAAATAAATTGAGTTTGGCCCAGAATTTCCATTTCTGCAAGCCATGCCTTGTGAAGAGAACTCCTAGCTAGCAAGCTAACTAGTAACAACACACTTTAAACTAAAATAAGTCTAAACTCATTCAAATTAGCCGGACATGGTCTGAAAGTTAACTGGCAGGCTGTGGTACATCAGCCCAGTGTGTCCTGTACCTATAATCACGTTAGTAATGTAGGCTAACAGTAACAGCTTGCTGGGGAGTTGCAATCGTAGCCCATAACATTAGCGTTAGCTCAATGCTAACGTTAATGCTAACGCCATTAGCGTCACTTTGCGCGACTTAAAAACACAGATTTGGCTGGTCTAACCTCATTTGTTACTAGTAGTGGACTTACCTTTCCTGCTTACTTTAGTTGAATATACTGCTAATACCATGAGACCATCCGATGAGAGCCAAAAAGTGAACATCTTCATGCTTTAACCCGCGCAGGAACTTCAAACTCAGGCCAGCTTCTTCTTCTTCTAGTAGTGTTTTATGGCGGTTGGCAAACAACTTATGGTGCATTACCGCCACCTTCTGAAATGGAGTGTGGATCAGAACGGACTTCTAAAACACTATCCTGACTATATTCTTCTATTTCGTCCAGTTTCCTCTAAAAAAAAATATATCCCTATACCCCACATTCCCTGAATTCAACTGCAATATTTATTTTAACTCCAGCTTGATTCGATTGCTCTCCAATCTGTTCTTGAGGATCTGTCTTTCCTGTTGGTAGTACAGACAATCAATCAGATTTTGATTTATGATTAGACCTCTGACTTCTTTTTTGTTATTAATTTTACTTATATTTGTGTTTGATCAAAATGTTGTAATTGCTCAGTCTTGATTTTGATATGACCAGAAATGACTAAATGTCAGACTTTATTATTATTATTATTATTATTATTATTATTATTATTATTATTATTATACTAATAATAATAATAATAATAATACTAATAATAATAGTAATCACAATAATAGCAATCATAACAATAATAATAACAATAATAATAACAATAACAATAATTATGTCAGTTGTTTCGGAGACTTCGCATCAACACCAGGGGCCGGCCAGCTCCCAGGGCACATTCTGGGCCTTCTGAGTCCATCACATGACATCCCTGAGTCCATCCATGACATCAGAATGCTGCCCTGTGACATCATGACAGATGTGATGCCCCTGCCGACGATGTATGACATCAAGTAGAATGAGCTCTTCTTAACTATGCCACGAACACCACGCCCCATGCAGAGTGATTCAGGAGACGAAGCCAATAGCAGTCCGGAACAGGACGGGATAATTAGAAGTACTCAGAGATTATTAGACCGTGTCCTGGCAGACACACCCGTGTCAACGCAAGCTTCAAGACCTGAGCCAGGCCCTTAAGAGAGACAGCTGATGGTGGGAACTGGTCCCCCACGGCTGCCTTTAAAACCTCTACAACATCAGTAGTAGTATGTGGTTACTAAAATCCTTGAAGGTATAACATTACCAGAGCCTGCTTTATAAAAAAACTGGTATGATAACCCCTTATGCCATGGCCAGGAACACTGTATACACATTGCACATTTTAATTTATCTTTACTATAGCTACTGCATGGTTTCAAAACAAATGAGAGTGGTCCCTTAAAGGATTACAGTATCCCCAATAAAATATAATTAAAATTATAGCTGCTGCGCAGCAATGGGTTGTGGCCGGGCACGACCCATTGCTGACTGGATGCTTGGTGGTGGTTGTTATGTCTGATAACGTTATGTTACGGCCTGGTTGGCCTTGTTAACTTAGGTACATGTTACTGTGCCTTTAAGAGTTACTGCACCCGATGTACGGCATTGTTGTAAAAGCGTGGGTTTACGGCAGGGAAGTAAAGAGCATGAAACAAGCAACATGGTGTGATTATTTAGCCTATTTAGCGAGGATGGCTGACTTGATTTTGCCGCCGCCGCCACCTTTTTTACCCGTCCCCAGTGACCCAGCTGTTCCCTGGGATCGATGGCAGAGGTCGTTTGAGGATTATTTGCTGGCTTTGGGGCACTCGATTTGGAAGAGGATAGGAAGTGCGCGCTCCTCCGCCACTGCCTCGGCCAGGAGGGACAGCGGATCTTCGCCACACTCACGTTAACGGATGGCTCGTATGCTACAGCTACCGCGGCCCTAAAGTCTCACTTCAGCACGGGAAGGAGCCGACGCATGCACCGCTTTGAGTTTCGTCAGAGGGCTCAGAAGCCGGGTGAGATGGTCGCGCACTTTGTGTCTGCCTTGCGCGAGCTGGCTAGGCTTTGTGACTTTGGGGTTTTAGAGAATGGACTTATAGTGGACCAACTGATAGAGAAAACGTCCTGTAACCAGCTGAGAGAGAGGCTGTTACTGGAGCCAGACTCCATGACACTGGCGGATGCGTTAGTGATTGGGAAGCAGTTGGAAACAGCTCTATCGGAGGTGCGCAAGTTGGGCCGCGCTGTGCACGAGCCTGTGACGTCATTCGCCCCGTCAGTTCAGACTGTGGCTCAGGAGACGGCAGGGACCGCTGCTGCAGACGTGGTGAGTGACAGTTGGGATGTACAGAGAGTGGACAGAGGCCTTAGAGAGGGCGGGCCCAAGTGCTGTAATAACTGTGGCTCCTCTAGACATGCAACCAGAGATCAGTCATGCCCTGCTGTGGGCAAGCGCTGTCGTAACTGCAACATGATGAATCATTTTGCACGCTGCTGTCGCTCCCCTCCTGCCCACTCAGATACAGCTGTTGTTCCAATCAACACAATACAGAGCCCACAGACCTCACTCAAGCATTGCACATGTCGTGTGGGTGGAGCAAGTGTACCGCTCCTGGTGGACACGGGGGCAAAAGTGTCAATACTGAACAAATGCACGTATGATTGACTCTTCAAACACGTGCCTTTGGAAGCAGCAGGTAACGCTCTGTCGGGTTATGGCCACTCCCCCATCTCCACTTTGGGTGTGGCCCGCCTTCCTGTCAGATATGACCAACAATTTGCCCCTGACACCAAGTTCTACATCACACAGAGGGGAGCCAACATCATGGGTCTTGATCTGTTCCTCGCCCTGGGCTTTACTATGACTGATGCGAGGGGCCTGCATGTCCTGCAGGTCGCCATTTCCTGGCCCGACCGTTTCCCACATCTGTTTAAAGGGCTGGGCTGCATGTCTGGATTTGTTCACCGGCCTACTGTTGACCTGTCTGTCCGCCCCGTTATCCAGCCTCTGCTGTGCATTCCCCTCGCCCTCCGTGATGCAGTGGAGGCGGAGCTACGCTGCCTGGTGGAGGGGGATGTCATTGAACCAATCAACGCATCACCGTGGGTGTCCAACTTGGTGATAGCCAAGAAACGGGGGGGCGGGCTGCGCCTCTGTGTCGACCTGACGGATGTAAACAAAGCCATCATCCCGGATAAGTACCCTCTACCCACGGCCGAGGAGCTTACTAGTCATTTCCACGGCTCCATTGTCTTCAGTAAGATGGATTTACGTCACGGCTACCTGCAGACTCGCCTGGCACCTGCCAGCATGAGCCTCACAGCGTTTGTCACGCACGTGGGGGTTTTCAGATATAAACGCATGGCGTTTGGACTGTCATCGGCCCCAAGTTGCTTTCAGAAGATGTCACTCATCCTGGCCGGAATCCAGGGGGTCTCCATCTACCTGGACGACGTAGTGGTACACGCACCCTCCACCGTGCTGCACGATGCTCGCCTGGAGCAGGTTTTTCAACGTTTTGAACAGCAGGGGGTCACACTTAATGCTGAAAAGTGCGTGTTTGGAGTTGCGGAGGTCGAGTTCCTCGGCTTCAGGCTCTCCAAGGAGGGTATTGCCCCGATCATGTCCCACACTGAAGCCATTCTGTCCCTGCCAGACCCGCAGTCGCCATCCCATCTCTCCTCTTTCCTGGGGATGGCCACCTACTATCTGCGGTTCATACCACACTACTCTGACTCAACTGCCCCCCTGCGCCAGCTGCTCAGAAAGGATGCTGTGTGGGAGTGGACCCCTGCCTGCCATGAGGCCGTGCATGCCATCAAGCAGCAGCTTACGTCCCCACCCACATTGACGCATTTCAGTCTGAGCGCGCCCACCTTGGTCACCTGTGATGCTTCTGGGGTGGCGCTTGGTGCGGTGCTCTCCCAGGTCCAGGAGGGGGTGGAACGCCCTGTAGCTTTCGCCTCATGGGCACTCTCTCCGGCGGAGCAGAAGTACTCTGTGGGGGAGAGGGAGGCCCTGGCCTGTCTGTGGGCGTGCGAACGCTGGCACGTCTACCTGTACGGCAGGGCTTTCACCATCCGCACGGACCATCAGGCGCTGACGGCACTGCTGGCAACCCGGGGCTCGGGGCACAGGCCCATCAGACTGCTGAGGTGGGCTGATAGGCTGAATCAGTACAACTTCAGCCTTAAGTTTGTGCCGGGGCGTGCTAATACAGCGGCTGACCTCCTATCCAGAGCGGTCTCCGTGACGAAGGAGACGGGTGGGGTGACACCCGATTTGGAGGACGACGAAGACTGGGTCAACATTCTGCATGGGCCCCTCAGCACGGTAGTCACCCTGGCAGAGCTGCAGCAGGCCTCAGCTGAAGACGAGACTCTCAAAACCCTCCGGGCTTATGTCCAAGATGGCTGGCCTGCCACGGTGGACGACAATCTGCTTCCCTACCACCGGGTCCGTGATGAGCTCTCCTGCTGGGGGGCTGTGTGCCTCGCTCACGGCCACCGCACCATTGTACCGGAGACTCTGAGGGCCGGAATACTGCACATGGCGCACGAGGGGCATCTGGGGGTGGTCAAGGTGAAGCAACGTTGCAGAGATACAGTGTGGTGGCCCCATATAGACTCTGACATAGAGGAGCTGGTGCGTAACTGCGCCTGCTGCCTTCTGAGTGGGAAGACAGGCCAGCCGGCTACAGCACCCCTCACTCCAATCCCTTGGCCATCTGCACCATGGGAACATATCCAGGTTGACCTCTGTGGGGAGCTCCATGGGGCGCCCGCACATGCGCGCTACCTGCTGGTGGTGCATGACCTGCATTTGAAGTGGCCGGAGGCTGTCGAACTGAGCTCCATCACCACACACACAGTCATCGACCGCCTCACCAACCTGTTTGGGCGATGGGGCCTACCCAGTGTCATCACAACGGACAATGGGCCCCAATTTGCATCAGCAGAGTTATCAGAGTTCCTGGCACTGCGGTCCATCAGACACATCAGGACAGCAGTGTATCACCCGGAGTGTAATGGGGGGGTGGAAAGACTAAATAAAACCCTCAAAAATGGAATCCGAGCCTGCCTGGAGGAAGGGAAAACCTTCAGTGCCGCACTCAACCAAACTCTCCTGACCATCCGGGCATCCAAGCACTCCACCACGGGGGTGTCACCTGCACTGCTCATGATCGGGCGCGAGCTAAAGCAACCACTGGACTGTTTGAGAGCTGAGCCAGCTCCTGCACAAGAGAGGCCAGGGCTCC
Source organism: Poromitra crassiceps (assembly GCF_964638095.1). Lineage (NCBI taxonomy): Eukaryota > Metazoa > Chordata > Actinopteri > Beryciformes > Melamphaidae > Poromitra > Poromitra crassiceps. The sequence continues at coordinate 253,490 of NW_028152219.1, read as the reverse complement.
AGAAAGTCAGAGCCCGGGTCCAAGGTTCACAGGCCCAGATGAAAAGGAGGTTTGATGCCTCTCGCAGAGTACAGACCCCCACACTGTCTGCAGGGGACTGGGTCAGGATTAAACATCCCCACCGCCAGAACAAGCTGAAGTCATTCTGGTCTGAACCCCTCCAGGTGACTCAGCAGCTGGGTCTGGCCACGTACAGACTGGACAACGGGAGCCGCTGGCACGCAAACCGCCTGCACAGAGTCGCAGCTCCAACAGCACCTGCACCACCCCTGTCTGCAGCGACGGCGCTCGGCTGGCAGCCCAGACCAGGAGCAAATCGGGTGGGGGGTAACCTACCGCCACAGCCAGAGGCTGTTCCCCAGCCTGCGCGCCCTCAGAGAGTGAGGGTCCCGCCCGCCTGGCATGGAGACTATGTGACTGGGTGATAAGGGACACAGGGGGTTGTGGACTGAATGTTATGTTCTTTAAAAGGGGGGTGGGGGGAGAAAATGTTGTCTGATAACGTTATGTTACGGCCTGGTTGGCCTTGTTAACTTAGGTACATGTTACTGTGCCTTTAAGAGTTACTGCACCCGATGTACGGCATTGTTGTAAAAGCGTGGGTTTACGGCAGGGAAGTAAAGAGCATGAAACAAGCAACATGGTGTGATTATTTAGCCTCTACCTAAACATAATAGTGGTGTTTTATGGGACTGGATGCTTGCATGTAAAAACACACATTGCTTCCACTTATATAGGGTGAGCCAGGACGGACACACTGCTTCCACTTATATAGGGTGAGCCAGGAAGGATTTATGACATCACAATTGCTCGAGTGACATCACTGATGGCATCACAATTGCTCGAGTGACTGATGACATAATACAACCTAATTACCCTAGGTAATTAGGGTAATTAAGATGCTGTTTAGGCAGTGCATTTTGATGCACTGTGGGCTCAATTTTTGACCAATCGAAAAGCTGTTTGATACTTTTGTGTAGGACAGTCTAACGATGCAGATGCTGACGTTTCGTGTCGTTTGAAGAAAAAATGTGGGTTAAAAGGGCGGAGCGCTACTTTGTTCAGAATACCTTTTTTATGATTATTATTATATATTATTAAGTAGCCCAGACAGCACACACCAACACCAAGTAGCCCAAATAGCAGCAACTTATGTTTGAATGTAAATCTGACTATAGTATATATTCATAATATATGTATAGATTGGCGGTGGGGGAAGACCCCCGGACATCTGTGAAAGAACGGATGACAGCTCGGAAAGACGGCACGCAACAGTGTTAGGGCTGGCACCCTGAGGCACTGCGCAAGCTAGCTACAAGTACAAGACCAAGTGCAAAGAGCAGCTACAGCAACGCAAAGCACCTGATACTATCCAGAGAGTTATCTCTGGGTTTATTAGTACTGCTTGTTAGTCGGCGGAGGACCGGGGTCAGGAGTTAAACCACAGTGCCCTGGACCTCTTTGCTCAACCTGCTCAGAGCACAAGAAGAAGGGGTGCAAGATGGGTGTGGCTGACTAGAGCTCGCAGTTGGAGCCCTTCTACAGACGAAGATTAATCTTCGCAGCCCCACTCAGGCGAGGCGTACAGGCTGGGGGGGCGAAACGCTGGTGACCCTGAGATACCTGCTGAGGATGTAGAAGGGTTTCCAACGGTGTGAGTGCTCTGGCCACACTCTCACCAAGGAATACCGCCGTGGGGGCGGCATGTCGTAGCTCCTGCGGTTTCTGCTTGTGGCAAGGCATCTTTGATGTGAAGTGAACGTCGGGGGTGCTTTGCTGCGGGCGGGGTCCGTGGGGGCCGCAGTGTGTTGTCCTGCGGTTTACTTCACCCATAGAAATGAGGTGTTATGTCAAGTTTCAAGTCGTTTCATCCATTTTTGGTTGAATGGCGGCCATTTCATTTTGGCACGACTGTGTATGTTCCAGCGCCCGCAATCTTGAAACGAGAAAAGCGATTGGCACCAAACAACACAAATCTACTCATATGGGACCCATATACAACATATTAAAAGATTGGAGTGCTACCATGTTCAGAGAACGTTTTGCTAACATTGGACTCAGCGGCATAAGGGCTGTCAGGCCCCCAGGGCAGAGGTTGATCAAAGGAACTTTTTTTCCTGAAGGACTTGGGGAGTTTATTGTTTCATAATCATGTTTAGACACCAAAGACTTGTAATATACACATGAGCGTACCATCCCTCAGTAGAGTGACAGGCATGTGGGGTCAAAGTTCCAAGGTCACCGTGTGCACGTCCCACATTACCCAATGGAAAATATGGTCCCTGCACACCGGGAGGAAACCATGTGATTGATGTGGCTGAAGATTACCCTCGATAGACTTGTAGAAAAGGGTCCATAATGGCCCACCGTTAGGCCTGTTCTTGGGGCAGTCGATGCTCGCGAACCGGCGCGCCAATGACGTAATGACGATGACACTGCCGTGACATCATCAATGATGACGTCAGAGGTCACCTGTGAGGTCATCGGCGACGTCAGGCGGTCTAGGCTGACTGTGATGGCAGACGGGACTTTACGGGGTCACCGATGATGTCATAGCATAGAGTTCACCTGTGAGGTCATCGGCGATGTCAGACATAACATACCGTATATATACAAGGTGTTCTGTGACGCTGTATCCGGTATACTTACTTCTTATATACTTCTTTTCTACTTCATAATGTCTACCCTTACCACGACCAAATCCGAACCCGAGCTGAACCCTGGCTGTCTTACAACCAGCCAGGCCCTGGTGACCGACTGCCTACAACCAGCCAGGTCACGAGTGGTATTCCTTCAACCGCATCCGAGGACCGACATCTCTGTGGTTCTGATCGACCACTGCCCGTGAGCCCTCAACTTCGATCCAGCACACTTCACGAGGCAAGCCCACAAGCTTCGCTACAAGACTAGATGCACAAGATGAGAGCCAATCAGGGTCGCTCAGAAGGCTGGGGAACAGCTAATTTGCCATAACATTGCAGCGGATGGAAAGAATGACTAAATTTTTTGCACGTGTGTTCAGCCGGAGGTCCTGAACTAGTGTAGCGAATATCGCCTCATTCCGTTAAGCCATGCCAAGATGAGATCCAATCAGGGTCGCTCAGAAGGCCGGGGAACAGCTAATTTGCCATAGCATTGCAACGGATGGATAGAATGACTAAATTTTTTGCACGTGTGTTCAGGGGGAGGTCCTGAACTAGTGTAGAGAATATCGCCTCATTCCGTTAAGCCATGACAAGATGAGAGCCAATCAGGGTCGCTCAGAAGGCCGGGGAACAGCTAATTTGCCATAACATTGCAGCGGATGGATAGAATGACTAAATTTTTTGCACGTGTGTTCAGCCGGAGGTCCTGAACTGGTGTAGCGAATATCGCTTCATTCCGTTAAGCCATGCCAAGATGAGAGCCAATCAGGGTCGCTCAGAAGGCCGGGGAACAGCTAATTTGCCATAACATTGCAGCGGATGGAGAGTATGACTAAATTTTTTGCACGTGTGTTCAGCCGGAGGTCCTGAACTAGTGTAGCGAATATCGCCTCATTCCGTTAAGCCATGCCAAGATGAGAGCCAATCAGGGTCGCTCAGAAGGCCGGGGAACAGCTAATTTGCCATAACATTGCAGCGGATGGATAGAATGACTAAAATTTTTGCACGTGTGTTCAGCCGGAGGTCCTGAACTGGTGTAGCGAATATCGCTTCATTCCGTTAAGCCATGCCAAGATGAGAGCCAATCAGGGTCGCTCAGAAGGCCGGGGAACAGCTAATTTGCCATAACATTGCAGCGGATGGAGAGTATGACTAAATTTTTTGCACGTGTGTTCAGCCGGAGGTCCTGAACTAGTGTAGCGAATATCGCCTCATTCCGTTAAGCCATGCCAAGATGAGAGCCAATCAGGGTCGCTCAGAAGGCCGGGGAACAGCTAATTTGCCATAACATTGCAGCGGATGGATAGAATGACTAAAATTTTTGCACGTGTGTTCAGCCGGAGGTCCTGAACTGGTGTAGCGAATATCGCTTCATTCCGTTAAGCCATGCCAAGATGAGAGCCAATCAGGGTCGCTCAGAAGGCCGGGGAACAGCTAATTTGCCATAGCATTGCAACGGATGGATAGAATGACTAAATTCTTTGCACGTCTGTTCAGCCGGAGGTCCTGAACTACAATGATAACCTTAAATGGAAGTGGGCGAGGCCAAGGGGCGTCACCCCCCACCCTTCTGAGATCAATTTAGATAGTAAGTAGCCCTGGTGGCATGTGGGCGGGCTGTGTTTGGGCTAGAAGGCTGACACTTGGTGGTCGTAGAGTAGCAGGGGGTGCCACAAACATACCAAAATATCAGCCTTCTAGCCCTCACCTCTCTTGAGAAACAGCCGTGTTCACCCTGCATATGTTGGTGTACACCGCGCATGCTTTATCATGTAATATGTAAAAGCTTATATCTCAAAAACGACTCAGGCTAGCAGGCAGTTCCACCTGTGCCTCCCGCCTCCCAAGACCAGAGGCAGGCGTGCGTCCCGGCCTCAGGGTTAGCACCCCGGAGGGCGCCACCCACTTCACTGGTGCCCGCACCCCGGCTCAACATTTCACCCGTGCCTCGCACCTCCCATGACCGGGGTCAGGTCAGCACGGCAGCTCCAGAGCCAACGACGTAATGATGATGACACCGCCGTGACATCAGCGATGATGATGTCAGAGTTCACCTGTGAGGTCATCAGCGATGGCAGACGGTCTAGGCTGACTGTGATGGCAGACGTGACTTTATGAGGTCACCGATGATGTCATACATCCCCGGACGTTGTGACATCACCAACGGTGTCATACCCCGAATGTGGGGGGGTATAAAAAGGTGTTGTTCTGTTATGATATGCTTCTTGGTCCTATTCCCCTTTCTGCAATCTGTAAGCTCTATACGTGGCTTCTGCCTTGCTCCTATCTGCCTGATATTTCATTAAAGCCTGAAAAGACATCTCTGTGGTTCTAATCGACCACTGCCCGTGAGCCCTTACCTAAGATCCGGCAACTTCACACTTCACACAAGGCAAGCACATAAACTTCCTTACAAACTGGTCCTTCGAGCCGGCGTGCGTACCGGCCTCAGGGTTAGCACCCCGGAGGGCGCCACCCACTTTACCGGTGCCCGCACCCCGGCTCAACATTTCACCCGTGCCTCGCACCTCCCACGACCAGGGTCAGGTCAGCACGGCAGCCCCAGAGCCAATGACCCAAACTACGCAACCCCCGGTTCCACTGCCCAGACAAGGGCAACGGCCATTGCCAATGCCACCAACACCCGCACCCAGGACACGTCCGCCAACAAAGGTCGCCGACCCTGAGCATGCAATAGAGTGCAACGGGCACGGCTCCGCCGAGCCCGCCACTGGGATACACCACACTCAGGTAGGCATGGCGAACGTTGGGACCAACAGCACGGGGCACAGTCAGCCGGCCGGCGTCAACCATTCCCACAAGATAGCCGGACACGACAGCTGGGACCCCTCCAGAGGGCGGGACCAGCCATCACGATTACCTATTCCCGGAATTCACCTCCTGGCCCTGCCCGGGCTCATGGAGACAACTCCAGCCAAGGCCTCTAGGGATGCCAAGAAGTCCGAGCAGAGGAAGCCAAGAACGGGCCCCAAGCCCGTTCCCCCAGAAAGAAGCGGCCACCCGGCTCCCCCTGACGGATCAAGCCACCCTGCTCCCCCAGGGGGAACCGGGGGGGGGGGGCGACTACACTGGGAAACCTCCATGGGGAAACCGTCATGCCCTCCGTAAGGTCTGCAAAGTGGTGACCCAACATGGGGACCAGAGGCTGGACACATACGCCATAATGGACGACCGCTCAGAGTGGACCGTGCTCCTACACCCAGCAGCACAGCAGCTGGCCCTTACAGGCCAGCCAGAGGACATGCCTTTGCGGACGGTGAGGCAGGAGCCCCAGATGCTTCACAGGGCGGCCGTCTCCCTCATCGTCTCGCCGGCAATTTGCCCAGAGCAGACCTATCGCACGCAGAGAGCCTTTACAACACAACTTAAAATCAACTAAATATCAATGTCTAATGATATTAGAATTTAACATTGTGTGGACGTTAATGTTAAAACGTTTAACAAACGTTGGATTTTGGTTACTTAACAACACAACATAAAATCAACATAATCTCAACATCTCATGATGTTTGGATTTTACGTCATATTGACATTAACATTGGGATGTTTAGAAGACGTTGGATTTTAGTTATTTTATAACACAACTTAAAATCGACTAAATATCAACGTCTGATGATGTTAGAATTTAACGTTGTGTGGACGTTAATATTGCAATGTTTAACAGACGTAGGATTGTGGTTACTTAAAAACATATTTTAAAACCAACAAAATATAAACGTCTAATGATGTTGGGATTTTACGTTATATTGACGTTAATACTGGGACGTTTAGAAGACGTTGGATTTTAGTTTCTTTAAAACACAACTTAAAATCAACTATATATCAACGTCTAATGATGTTAGAATTTAACGTTATGTGGACGTTAATGTTAAAACATTTAACAAACGTTGGATTTTGGTTACTTAACAACACAGCTTAAAATCAACATAATCTCAACGTCTAATGATGTTGGGATTTTACGTTATATTGACATTTATATTGGGATGTTTAGAAGACGTTGGATTTTAGTTACTTTATAACACAACTTAAAATCGACTAAATATCAACGTCTGATGATGTTAGAATTTAACGTTGTGTGGACGGTAATATTACTACGTTTAACAGACGTTGGATTTCAGTTACTTTATAACACAACTTAAAATCGACTAAATATCAACGTCTGATGATGTTAGAATTTAACGTTGTGTGGACGTTAATATTGCAATGTTTAACAAACGTAGGATTTTGGTTACTTAAAAACATATCTTAAAACCAACAAAATATGAACGTCTAATGATGTTGGGATTTTACGTTATATTGACGTTAATACTGGGACGTTTAGAAGACGTTGGATTTTAGTTTCTTTAAAACACAACTTAAAATCAACTAAATATCAACGTCTAATGATGTTAGAATTTAACGTTATGTGGACGTTAATGTTAAAACGTTTAACAAACGTTGGATTTTGGTTACTTAAAAACACAACTTAAAATCAACATAATCTCAACGTCTAATGATGTTTGGATTTTACGTTATATTGACATTAATATTGGGATGTTTAGAAGACGTTGGATTTTAGTTACTTTATAACACAACTTAAAATCGACTAAATATCAACGTCTGATGATGTTCGAATTTAACGTTGTGTGGATGTTAATATTACAATGTTTAACAGACGTTGGATTTTGGTTAATTAAAAACACAACTTAAAACCAATAAAATATCAACGTCTAATGATGTTGGGATTTTACGTTATATTGACGTTAATATTGGAACGTTTAGAAGACGTTGGATTTTAGTTTCTTTATAACACAACTTAAAATCGACTAAATGTCAACGTCTGATGATGTTAGAATTTAACGTTGTGTGGACAGTAACATTACAACGTTTACCAGACGTTGGATTTTGGTTACTTAAAAACACAACGTAAAACCAACATAATATAAACGTCTAATGATGTTGGGTTTTTACGTTATATTGATGTTAATATTGGAACGTTTAAAGACGTAGGATTTCAGTTTCTTTAAAACACAACTTAAAATCGACTAAATATCCACGTCTGATGATGTTAGAATTTAACGTTGTGGGGACGTTAATATTACAACGTTTAACAGACGTTAGATTTTTGTTATTTAAAAACACAACTTAAAACCAACATAATATCAACGTCTAATGATGTTGGGATTTTACGTTATATTGACGTTAATATTGGGATGTTTAGAAAACGTTGGATTTTAGTTACTTTATAACACAACTTAAAATCAACATAATCTCAACGTCTAATGATGTTGGAATTTTACGTTATAATGACGTTAATATTGGGATGTTTAGAAGACGTTGGATTTTAGTTACTTTATAACATAACTAAAAATCGACTAAATATCCACGTCTGATGATGTTAGAATTTAACGTTGTGGGGACGTTAATATTACAACGTTTAACAGACGTTAGATTTTTGTTATTTAAAAACACAACTTAAAACCAACATATTATCAACGTCTAATGATGTTGGGATTTTACGTTATAATGACGTTAATATTGGGATGTTTAGAAGACGTTGGATTTTAGTTACTTTATAACATAACTTAAAATCGACTAAATATCAACGTCTGATGATGTTAGAATTTGACGTTGTGTGGATGTTAATATTACAACGTTTAACAGACGTTGGATTTTGGTTATTTAAAAACACAACTTGAAACCAACATAATATCAACGTCTAATGATGTTGGGATTTTACGTTATATTGATGTTAATATTGGGATGTTTAGAAGACGTTGGATTTTAGGTACTTTATAACACAACTTAAAATCAACATAATCTCAACGTCTAATGATGTTGGGAT